>NC_056748.1:238081738-238119238 GCF_019279795.1 Protopterus annectens | reverse complement strand
CACACCACAGTGGAGGACATTGCCCGTTCATTCTAGTAGTGTTTGCGAAAGTGCACTTTTGGTGAAGTGCACTTTCATGTTAGTGGGTATCAACTACTGGATTTCGAAATAGTGTAATTTTGATCTCCGGTAGTAGACCCATTATAATACACAACCTTTGTTGATTTACTCAGAATCACTTAGTTTCATATCATAACTGAAATCAGTTCTTTAAAATGAAAGTCAACGTAAACACTGGTAAGCACGAGACCAGAAATATACTGGGGCTGATAGTTGCTTACCAAGGTATGGAATTATGGGTGCTGTATCTGTATGGATGACATCCACAAAGTTTGCATCTGTTGGATCAAGCCTCACTTCAGGTGGGGTGTCTTGGAAATAAGGTTCAGCAGGATCCAAGCCTAAATAAAAATAATGTAAAATTAATTCAGGTGGCACTAAAACATGACTCGTCAAGTGTTTCTTCTGAAATATGTAAGCAATTACTGGACTCTTCTGTGTAGAGCACTGGAGCACATCCCTCAGATGTAGCCTTGCTTGCCAGCTCTTGGAAATATAAAAATCATGCAAACAATGCCACATACATTATTATGGATGCAAGTCATACTTCTAACAACTTTAGCTGTATCTAAATTTTGTTGTATTGTAAACTTTCTAACCAGATTTTAAGACAACATTTTTACGAGTTGCACCTTCCATTAGAACTTAATGAGATTGTAAAACCAGTTTTCTAAATGCCTTCATTTAATGCTTGAAAAAGAAGTTGCACTCAAAAATGCTGATAAGACTTTTACATACTGTGTGTAAGTGATGTTTTAGATGCAAGTAGAGGAATATGTAAAAAATTCTTCAGTCCACATATTCCCTAAGTTATGGCTCCATGGCATAGAAAGATAAAGCCCTGATTATGGCCCAAACAGCCTAAGTCTGAATAGCAGCTTGGCTGTTGGAAGACATAGGCAAAGGAGGATAAGAATGAGCAGGTAAGTCAGCACACCCCTGTAAGGGTGTAGGAGTGGTGATTTGGGTCAGTGATTGTCTCCTGCTAAGCAGAAGCTTGCAAGATGCCAATAATAGTCAGGAGTGTGTCTGTGGGCTTGGCACTTCCAAGCCAGTGATAGTAGTTGTTATTAGCATATGGATGGAGGCAGGCACATACCGTGGAGAACATAGTAGCACTCCCACTCTCACAGTGGCATGAGTGCTCACAACAGCCATGACAGGTACAGGTAGTAATTTCTACTAAGTCCTAACCTGTGAGTGGGTGGCATCTATGAAGAAGTGATGAAGCCATCAGATGGACCTAAAGATTACAGGGTAGGGGATGATGGTGGTATTGGCTCTCTCCTGTGAGCCCTTGGGAGATTGATTGGGATGATCAGAGGTAATGGACTGGTACACAATTCACTGGGCAGCGGGCTGCAGGGAAGACTTATGGCCAGTACATGGCCAGAGTATGAGCAACCTTTATGTATCCCTGGATGATGGCTTCACCCAACCAGCTATCACCCTGGTGATGTGGGAATGAATGGACTATGACTAATTGGAGGAGTGATGATATTAAGCAGAGGGGGATGTAGCATATGTATAGAAAATTATCATCCCATCCATCAATACTTAAAGTATTGCTTTAATAAGCCAAAATGCAACCTAGCATGGAAGAATTGTAAAAAGGGCCATACACTTACATCAAACCAATGGGACACCCCTAGTCAACCCTGAGGTCCGCGATGGGAAACAAATGAACTGACTGACTGGGAGGGTGCTGATGGTCCACATGTTGCAGGAGCAAAGAATGCCATAAAAGTAAATAAATAAATGGATGCCAGTAACCAGTCCAACCACTCTCATACTTTTTATCTTACACTTAGAAAAAGTTTGAAAGTGGCACCCTTTTGTGACTTCTTTATGTTTTTCTGACTGTGGCACACGTCATGGAATCACCTGTCAATCAGCACCAACACAGTGAGCTCCTTCCATTAAACAGGTTTGAGTATGCAGCCGAAAGTGAAAGAAGCCCCTTACACTTGTGTAACTAGTATAACATATTCCAAGGTCGCACCCATTTAACTAGTATAACATATTCCAAGGTCGCACCCGTTTAACTAGTATAACATATTCCAAGGTCGCACCTGTTTAACTAGTATAACATATTCCAAGGTCGCACCCGTTTAACTAGTATAACATATTCCAAGGTCGCACCCGTTTAACTAGTATAACATATTCCAAGGTCGCACCCGTTTAACTAGTATAACATATTCCAAGGTCGCACCGTTTAACTAGTATAACATATTCCAAGGTCGCACCCGTTTAACTAGTATAACATATTCCAAGGTCGCACCCGTTTAACTAGTATAACATATTCTAAGGTCGCACCCGTTTAACTAGTATAACATATTCCAAGGTCGCACCCATTTAACTAGTATAATATATTCCAAGGTCGCACCCGTTTAACTAGTATAACATATTCCAAGGTCGCACCGTTTAACTAGTATAACATATTCCAAGGTCGCACCCGTTTAACTAGTATAACATATTCCAAGGTCGCACCCGTTTAACTAGTATAACATATTCCAAGGTCGCACCCTCAAGTTACTGTCAAAAGATTTTAATACTCTTAACATATACTGGAAGAATCACGCAGCAAAAAAGGTAGGCCAAAAAAGAGTTTATTTTACATGCATGGAGACCTGCCACAAAGTTCTTGGTTGTCAGCAGTCTAATTTCTACACACTTTACATGGGTTTTTATACCCTCTTTTGTGCATACACAGCAGCTGATTACTAGACAAGGAATTTCAGTCAAGGCTATAAATTCACTCACTGGAGCCTTAGATGGTAAAAAGTCAGACACAAGATAAGTTGGTGCCTACATCAAGGTAACATCTATGCACTCCTCCTTGGTCAGAGGTCAGTCCCAAGATAGGCCTGTGCCTGGACAAAAGTAGCATCTGTGCATTCCTTTCTGGTCAGCAAATTCCTTACAAGAAAAACAACTCATTTTAGCTTATTTCTTTGCACGCAATGTAGTTTCACATTTTAACCCTTCCTATACAGGATACAAAGATGTTGAACACAAAGATTCTTACATTTCCCCCCTCACAACACTTTGTATCCCCCGTAATACATTTTATTCATACAGTTTTTCGCATGCTTCATTTTCTGTATATTCAGAATAATAAGCTTTAGTTGCATTGGCAGACAATACACTTGATATTATCATTCAGATGCAAGGAATGCAACAACAACCCAACAGTAGGAATATAATGGCACCAACACATACAGCAGTTAAGACATTCATAAATACTGTTCCCCAATTTCCAAACCAATTCTGGAAAAAGTCAGTCAATGGATTCTGTCCTGGTTTTGTAAGTTCAGAAACTTGTTGTAAGATCTCCAAATGACTGTCTATATTGTGCTCATTATCGGGAATAAAAGAACAACACTCCTCCTGGATAAGAGCGCAAGTACCTCCTTTCGCCGCTAGGGTGAAATCGAGCGCCATCCGATTCTGCAACACTACAGTCCTCATTGCAGTTAGCTCATCCGTCACCAACTCTAGCGCAGAAAAAGTTGCATTGCTCAGAGTTTCTAACAGTTTTGACAGTTTTCTGAGCTCCCAAATAGATTTTACTGTCCCATAGGCTGGAAGAATACCAGCCCAAGAAATAATATCATCGCCCAAGTCCATGTGTGACAGTCCCTTGCTGCTACTGTGGGCCAAATCGTGATGATAGATCCAGGAGGCATCAATGTTACCTACGGGATTAACAGGTTTATTTACAGCACGTACATTTCGTATTTTACCATGGGGAAGAGAAAGTGTGTGTCTTATAGCTGGTGCTAAATAGCCCAAAAAACAACTGCCTGACCAATTCCTTGGCAACCATTTGTATGCTTTTTTACCACAGATAAAATAATCATTCACCTTAAGGGTGATATTTACTGGAATAGAATGATTTCCTTTGTCTTGTAGCCCTTTAAACAAAAGATCATACACAGATAACATTTTTTCAACAAAGCTTGTGACGTTAATAAGCCCTGTACTATTAATAAGCACTCTTATAGGCTTGAAACTTGTTGCACAGTGCCCTTCTATTGTACAGTTATGAATTATGGTTACATTACATTGACTCCATCCAACCTTAATTTTTCCAGATCTCTGAAAACATACAGTTCCATTTTGATGACCCATGAGGGGTAATGCTATTTTGTCCCTTAAGGCTACCTCTGAAGTTTCAAATAGTAAATTGGTCCATGTATCATTTGCCCCCAAAGGGACTGTACCTAACATCAGACCACCATGTACAGTTGGGATAGCTGTGCATATCCAACAATTTGAAACATTAAAAGACAAAGCATATGCATATTTAATAGCCTGATACGTGTTAAAAGGTGGATGCCAAGCTGTATTTTCATCTCTCTTTGTTTGGCTAGTTTCGTGTGAAAATAAAAATGGCCAAAACAGAAAAACAACACTTACAATCACTAATAACAAAATTATTTTACAATGCCTTTGTGGGAAAGGCTGCTCCCTTCCGGTATTTTCCTGCATTGCTACAACAGTCAGAAAAGTTCATACAAAAACAGGATTACTACTAATCAGTGTTCCTCAGGGGAACTCAAATTCTTTTCCAACTCAAATTTCCTGACAATCTTGCAATGTGTCAGGTGGATCCAAGATGTTCGCTCCTTTATTCGAACTGCTGTGGGTGTCGAAATCAAAACCTGGTATGGACCTTCCCACTTCGGAGAGGCCCACATCTTTCTTTTAACAATTTTAATCCACACCCACTCGCCAGCCTTCACTTCCAGGATCCTGTTGTTCTTCTGATCTGAAAAATAATAATTCGTTAGAGAAGTGTTAGTTTTTGTCAGCATTTTCCTCATGTAATGTGCTATCTCTTCACCCCCCTCACGTTCCGCAGGCAAAAGACCTTGCCACTGTGGGACGTAATAAGGTCTCCCATATAGTAGTTCAAATGGTGTGACCCCTTTTGAAGTGGGAGTGGTGCGCATGGACAGGAGTGCCAGAGGTAAGCAGTTTATCCAAGACTGATGTGTCTCGGCCATGAGTTTACGTAACTTGCCTTTGAGAATGCCATTATGGCGTTCAACCAGCCCTGCTGACTGTGGGTGGTAGGCACAGTGATGTTTTAGTTCAATCTGAAAAACGGCAGCCAGCTTTTGAATAACTTGGTTTACAAAATGTGTGCCATTATCAGAATAGATGCGTGTGGGTAGCCCAAAATGAGGGATAATATTATTCGTAAGGGCCTTGGCTACCGACAGGGCATCTGGATGTGTTACTGGAAAAGCTTCAACCCATTTTGTAAAAGCATCAATAATGACTAATACAAATCGCTTTTGTTGAACAGGAGTTAGTTCAATAAAATCCATACAGATTGTGTGAAATGGATACGGAGGCAGCGGGAAAGCTGCTGGAGTGATCCGTACCCCACCACCATGGTATCGTGCACAAAGCAGGCACGATAAACAAAATAATTTAGCATATGCTATAAAGCCCTTGGTCCAGAAAATTTGCTGGGTCATTTGACCCATAGCAGCAGGGCCCAGATGAGATGGGCCATGCGTCACTAATGAGGCATACCTAAAAAGGTTTGTTGGCAAGACATACTTATCATTTGGACCTACAAAAACTCCTTGCTTCTGAATAGCCCCATATTTAACCCATCGCTGTTTTTCCTGAACTGTACTAAGTTCCTGCATTACTTGTAAAGTTTGTAGATCAAATTTATCTGTAGGATGAAGTTCCTTCTGTGTGGTCTTGAGTGCAAAAGTAGAGGTTAAGGCTACACTTTTTGCAGTTTTGTCAGCTAGTGCATTTCCAAGTGATACTGGATCCTTGGCATTTGTGTGTGCTGCGCACTTACAGATGGCCAATCCCCGTGGCAGTTGGACAGCTTGTAAGAGGCTAAGGATTAAATCCTTGTGGGTTATTTCCTTTCCTGAGGCCGTAACCATTCCCCTATTTTTCCATTGCTGTGCAAAGACATGGACCATGGAAAAAGCATACTGACTATCTGTGTAGATAGTAGCTGCCTTATCCTTGGAAATGGTACATGCTCTGGTCAAAGCAATCAATTCGGCCGCTTGTGCGGACAGGTTCCTGGGGAGAGGTTTTGCCTCTAGTACCTTAGTCTCAGTTGTGACTGCATAACCCACTTGTGTAATACCTGCCTCATTCTTACGTGCTGACCCATCTACGAACAGGGTCCAATCTGAATTTGCCAAAGGCTGATCTTTAAGGTCTGGTCTTGGTAAGACATTAGAGTCTATTAAGTCTAAACACACGTGAGGGGCACCGTCATCAGCTGTAGGTAACAGCGTGGCTGGATTAAGAGTGGTGCATCGCTCAATGGTCATGTGTGGTTGCGATAGTAACATTGTCATGCAGGACAAATGTCTGCTAGGAGAGAGAAAGGTAACTTTATCCTGTAGAAGTATTACCGCGACAGAGTGCGGTACCCGTAAAGTAAGGTCATGAAACAAAACTAGGGTTGTAGATGCCTGCACGGCCAGTGCAGCTGCGACTACTGCTTGTACACAGTGTGGCAACGATCGTGCCACTGTGTCCAGTTTACTGGAATAAAAAGCTAATGGTCTCAACTTATCCCCATAAGTTTGCAACAGAACCGATGTCATAAAGCCCTGCTTACAATCTACTGTCTGAACAAAAGGTTTTGTATAGTCAGGTTAAGCTAAGTGTTGCAGATCCTGCTATCAGTTGCTTTACCCTAGTAAATGCCTGTATTGCCTTATCTGTCCATTGCAGCGCGTCATGTGCTGCCATGGGAAGTGCAAAAATAAGTTCTGAAAGTGGACTCACTTCCTCTGCATAATTGGGAATCCAACTACGACAAAAGTTAGTTATTCCTAAAAATGACATCATTTCTTTTTTTGTACTGGGCATTGGTGCCTGTAAAATAGCTTCTTTTCTACAGCTATCCAGTTGTCTACCAGCATTTGAAATGGTATAGCCTAGATATCGTACTTCAGCTTTACAAAATTGTAATTTAGATTTGTTTACCTTATGTCCCTCTTTCGCCAAGAAATGCAATAACCAAATAGTTTTGGACTCACAGACAGCCTCCGTGGGTGCAGCCAGTAAGATGTCATCCACGTATAACAGTAGATGACAGCCATGCTCCGGTTGAAACTGCGCCAGGTTTGTTGACATTTCTTGCGAAAAGATTGTAGGGCTTTCACAATATCCCTGCGGCAGCCTTGTGTAGGTGTACCGCTTGCTCATGAACGTAAAAGCGAACCAAAACCTACTAGCTTCCTGTAGAGGGATGGAAAAAAATGCGTTACTGATATCAATGACAGAAAAATACTTATCTGTGGGAAGGATATCATTTAACAAAACAGATGGATCTGGGACCATAGGAGCCCTTGGTACCACAGCAGCATTCACAGCCTGCAGATCCTGTACCATTCTCCAGGTCCCATCCGGTTTCCTTACTGGGAACAAGGGTGTGTTACACGGTGAATCTGAGCATGGAATTAAAACCCCAGCTTGTAATAGAGCCGTGATCACTGGTAGAATGCCTTCTTCTGCCTTTTTACTTAACGGATACTGACGCTTGTGAGGTCTAAAATCGGATTTTGGAGTTATTTTAACCTGTCCTGCTGTTCTTATTAGCCCAATGTCATGTTGCCCGCGGGACCATAAGGAGTCTGGCACTGATTGTAACTTTAATTCTTCCTGCGGGGTTAGGAGATATAGTCAGAATGGCCCTCCCTCGGGTGGCGTTAGCCTGTCTTCGCGGAGGTGCACTGTTGGTCTAGCCTGGGTGACCCAATTTAGTCTTTGTACCTGTACGCCTTTACATACCAACTGTTCTGGCGTCATTTTAGCCCATTCAGTAACTTTCCTCCCCACCAAATACCATGCCATTTGTTCTTCCCTTGTTACAGAGACATGTGCAATAGAATTATTGCGAAAAAGTAACTGCATATCTTTTGTAAGACTGCATGTAACTGCAGAATTTCCTGCTTTATCCCAATATAGATTCTGTAACAAGATTTTTGTGACCTTGTGTTTAAAGAATTGCTCCTCATATTTGTCGTCTGGTCCCACATACTTTCTGTAGTATATTGTACAGTGTAGTTGTTTAGCTACCACTGGCGGTTGTGTGCAATATTTGTTTAAGGCCAAATTAGTTAGCTCATTTACTAAATTTTGTGGTCCAGTTTCAACAAGATCATTACTGTACCAGTAGTGTAAATCACCCTGCCCCACCTGCAACATAACATCTTGAATTTCTACTCGTTTGGCTAGAATCCCTGATGCAGTCGGCACAGCTGCTATGCCAAACACGTGCATCAAATCTCTCCCTAATAAGTTTACAGGGCAAATTTTGGAAATAATGACTCGAAACCTGATAGTTTGGTTAGTTTCAGGGTCCGTGAACCATAAGGGTTTAGATAGTGGTTCTTTATAAATGCGGCCATTGGCTGCCTTGACTAATACATAGTCATCAGAAGTTACATCAGATGGCACTGCAGAGGTTTTTAGCAGGGTCCTGGAGGCCCCTGAATCACACAAAAATTCTACATCCTTCCCTTCCACTTGAAGTGTGATAATCGGTTGTGCCTCTAGCTGCATAGTTACAGCCAGCGCTGTTAAATTAACAACCTGATATTCGCCTTCGTCTGAAAAATCAGTCACTTCATTCTCCCATCCTGCACATTCTCCCTTACCCTCTTCGTTTACGTCTTCAAAAGCTTCCTCTTCACTCTGCCTTATTGAGTCTGGCCCATCAGCCTTTTTGTCCGGGTCTGATTCACCTCCACCACCATCATATAGTCATGCTGACTCGTGATCCGGGGTGGTTTTAGCTCTTTCAGAAGACTGGCAATCCCTTGCAAAATGTCCCTTTTTACTACATTTGAAACATTCTCCTCTTTTCTGTCTGCCTTCATAATCTTCAGAATGTCCCACATTCCCTCTTCCTCTACCCCTGCCTCTGCCCCTTCCTCTACCCCTGTTAGTCGGACCTTGCAGTAGCATAAGTGTCCCATCTTCACTCACCGTAAAGGTTTGAGCTTGTTTCCTTTTCCTTTCTTCTAAATATTTTTCTGCATGTCTTGCATACTCCAGTAAGGGTTGCAGACGTGCCGTCCTATGGTCTATCATATGTTTGTGAATAAAGTTACTGATTGCAGTTCTACATCCTTTTAAAAAGGCATTTTTTAACTGTTGTTCATAAGGTGAATCCTTTTCTTGATTGGGTGGTTTGTCTATTCCACTATGGTTATCAAAGCACTGGTTAAGTCTTTGTAAATAATGATCTACTTTTTCATCTTCAGTTTGTACACACTGATTAATACAAGTCCAATCTGCCTTAGGCTTCCACTGTTTCATAATACGCTTTAGCAAGTCCTGTGTTTGTGTCTTATATGATTCAGACTCAAAGGCACGTGGTTTACTATCTATCCTAGTCAGGGGATCCCAATTCCCACAAATTAAGTGCCAATCTGGTCCTAAGATTTGGCGTATTACCTGTTCCACTTCAACGGAATTTAATTTGTAACTTTCCATCATACCTGCAATGTCATCGCAAAATTTAGTCATGTCTAATTTTGGGTGTGGTATGCCCTCCACAGCTTTTCGGATGTCTTCCCGTGTCCAAGGTCGGTAAACTAAAATAGTGGGACCTTGACCGGGTGTTCCTGCCTGTGGGTTTGCTACTTCTATAAGGGGATATGAGTCTGTAGATACTATATTTGATTCAGTTTCTTGCATTTCAGCTTCCTTACACGTCCATTCTGATTTATCTATATTACGGTTCCGGAGTTCCAGGGTTTCACCTACTTGTTTTGTCAGTACTACGGGGGGTATAGTTTTATCCTGATTCTCTGTGTCATCTTCCTGATACTGGGGTGGACTAACCATGTCTTTTCTAACTTCGGGATACAAGGGCGGGGCTGTCGGTCTACGACAGGCAACAGATGTCTCGTCATCCTCTTTTCGGACAAAAAATGCATCTTTTGCACTCGAGCCACCATCTCCCTTATTTGAAAATTGTTCCCTATGTCTCTTATTTGCTTCTTCTAACCATTTCTGTGCTTGAGGAAATCCTACCTTTTTTTGTTTCTTAACCTTACCTCCTGTGTCCCTGTGCAGGTCTCTCACTAGATTTTGACATTCTGATTTATTTAAGGTACCACTAAACCCATAGTCTTTCTTCCATTCTTTCATATATTTCAAGTTTTTCGGATGTAATTTAAACATATATTCCTCATCCTCAGTCCTTTTATTTAAGCAGCCCTTCCTAACACAACAACTGCTTCCTGTTCCCATTTTTCTTATTTAAAAGAAAAACTGTTTCCTTTTCCTGAGATCTCTACCGGTCTTTTGTAAAATTTTAAACAAAAGAAATTCCTTTATGACTAGTCCCTTTTTAAAAAAAAAACTTTTACAAATAAAAAAGCTTACCTTACTGCGGATCTTCCGCCCTCATTCGTCACCGTCCCACGGATAGAATCTAAGAGTGACTGGCCTCTACTTACGACTTCTTCGTCGGAAGTCTTTCCGTTCAAGGGAGCCCGAGGATTCGTTCTCCCCTTCCTGTACAGGTTTTTCAGTCCCTCTTATGCGATTCATACCGTGAAGAGGTGGCCCCACATTCTTGGGCGCCAGAAATGTCAAAAGATTTTAATACTCTTAACATATACTGGAAGAATCACGCAGCAAAAAAGGTAGGCCAAAAAAGAGTTTATTTTACATGCATGGAGACCTGCCACAAAGTTCTTGGTTGTCAGCAGTCTAATTTCTACACACTTTACATGGGTTTTTATACCCTCTTTTGTGCATACACAGCAGCTGGTTACTCGACAAGGAATTTCAGTCAAGGCTATAAATTCACTCACTGGAGCCTTAGATGGTAAAAAAGTCAGACACAAGATAAGTTGGTGCCTACATCAAGGTAACATCTATGCACTCCTCCTTGGTCAGAGGTCAGTCCCAAGATAGGCCTGTGCCTGGACAAAAGTAGCATCTGCGCATTCCTTTCTGGTCAGCAAATTCCTT
This sequence comes from Protopterus annectens, assembly GCF_019279795.1. Taxonomy (NCBI): domain Eukaryota; kingdom Metazoa; phylum Chordata; order Ceratodontiformes; family Protopteridae; genus Protopterus; species Protopterus annectens. Next base: position 238,108,180 of record NC_056748.1, on the reverse strand, counting down.
ATAAGAAAAACAACTCATTTTAGCTTATTTCTTTGCACGCAATGTAGTTTCACATTTTAACCCTTCCTATACAGGATACAAAGATGTTGAACACAAAGATTCTTACTACAGTTACATTACAATCATTGCAGATCTGAACCTGTTAAAAAACTTTGGCTCAGTATATATGACATCTGCTTCTAACAGAATTAAAACGTTGTGCTATAACATTTACCTAAAGCATGTGCACTGCACCGTGTCAGCTTTGTGAAATACACTTCCAGATAGTACAATACTCAAACTGATAATGAGGCTCAAGCTCTCTATAATGCTAAAACATAAACTAAGTAAAACACTTAAAACTTATATAAAGTTCATTTTATTCTTTTTAAACTGAATATGCAGATGTACCTGAAGCTTGTAGTCAGAAAAGTGAACTACAAGCATGTCAAGAAGCAGTTATGTAGCCTTCTTTAAAAGCAAAATGTATATAGGCCAGAGTAGAACTAGTAATGAGGCAGAATGCTAATAGAACTAGTAATGGGGCATATTATTAGTAGACCCACACAGCTAAAGTATAATTATCCAGTCTTCTCTAAGTAAAGAGTATATCATGGAGAAAGGGCACTAGATATGTCAAGTGTGAGAATATTTGACTAGGACTGTGTTAAAGTGTAATACATGATCACAGAGGAAGAGAAGGGTGAACAAGACTTAGAAGTTATGCCACACCCCAAGATCTAACATTTATTTTGACATTATAAAATGTATTTTAATTGTATTCTGCCTGACATTGTTGATACAATATAACTTAAAATATGTTGATTGAATTGCATGTACTGGAGATTTTCTCCCAGGTCTCCTCTGGAGATGAACCTTTGTGCTCAGGTGGACTTCCCCAGTCAACAAATGAAGAAAAAAACTAAATAATGTATAGCAAGACACATTTATCAGATATTATGGCCATTTCACATCCTAATGACAAATTTGCTGATGCACAAGAACACTTTCAATCTAAGAAAAACACACACTGTCATTTTTTTCCATACGTTTATAGGTGTATGCTAGAACACTTTTGATCAAAAAAAACACACAATGTGAATTTTTTTCCATAGGTTCATAGCTGTATACTAAACTAGCAACCACTATTACCGTAAAAAGCCTAACCATGCAACCCAAATTTAACCCACAAATTTGATTTTATTTGATTTACAGGGGTGATTTACTGACTGCCTATGTCCATCAGGGGCATAGGATCCAGACCAGAGGTGAATTTTCTATTACTCATCCATTGGTCCAAGTTGCTCTTAAATGGGGATATGGAGGAACTCTGCTACACATGGATGGGGAGTCTGTTCCAGAGATTGGGAATTCTCTGTGAAGCATATCTATGTGTCCAACATGTCCTATTTATATTGCAAGCAAAATTTAGAACTTTTAGTTGAGCAGTTCTGATGCTGTTTATTTTGCAGATGTGCAAAAGATTCATCAAAACTGGGTCCAGGGATACCTTGTATGCCAGGCAAAGCTCACCTCTCAGAAGTCTGTATGATACAGAGTAAATAGACAAGGCTTTGAGGCAATCACTTTAGGACATTGTATTTACTCCCTGTATTCTTTTTGTATCAAACCTTTGTGGCTGTTCCAGTTTTCATTTGAGGGGTGTTGTGCTGGAACACTTAAGAGCCTTGGTAATGAACTGTAACTTCTCAGTTGCTGATAAGGACATAAAGATAAAATAATTCAGACTTTCAGCTCAGCAAAAGTAAGGTGAAATGCATTCTCAAAGCCATACCTAACATACGAAAACATCATTGATTTTTCCATATCACTAGTAAAACCAGAAATACAGGCTGAGAAAATAGTAAAGCGAGTATGTATGTGTATATTTTGCAGTATGTAGTGCATTATTGGTGGGGGGGGGGATTTGTACTTGTCAGGATGTAGGAAGCATTAACTACTGCAGCACTGTCTACTAGATTCATAACCAGTGTGCGAAACGTCATTTTCTACTGCCTCAGTTTGTGTAGTACTAATAATACATAGAAAGTTATAATGCACTGAGAAATGAAATAACTGATTTAACACGCTGGGATGAAATAACTGATTTAACGCGCTGGGATAAGTTACGTTACCTGTTATTCTTCCTAAGCCAGGTGTCCTTTTCCCTGCTTCTCCTGCCGCATGTGCCCCAAGGCTGTGTCCAATTACATGAACGTCAGAAATGTTTTGTCCAAAATTAGACTAAGGGAAAAAAGCACACGGAATCAAAGGCTGGTTCTCATGTATTTTCTGTTGGTGAAATTTAAATCATTAATCATCTGACAGTCGCTCGTGCAACTCATTATAAATGTATTTTTTAACATGCAAACACTATCTTGATATTCTTGGTTTACATATTTATATTTTTATGTGTTATTCCTTGTGGTAGTAAAGTTCAATGCTGGAATCATAAATTGCAAACTTTTTTTTCTCTTATCAGATGCACAATAGCTTTTTCTTGCAGAATACACAATTTCCAACTATACAACCACCAACCAAAGCTTAGAACAAATCACAGCAGACCATGGTAAGATTCCACAATTAAATTTTGAGTGCTCTCATATCAAAGATAAAGAGATTTCATCAGAAAATAAAAGAATGCCAAGATACGTGAATAAATACCCCCAAAAGGAAACAGACAACACTTAAAACACTTCTTAGAAAACAATATAGTTTAAAATGTATATATCGCAAAATAATATGCAAAATCACAATAAAAATGTAATAATGTTTTTCTAGCAGTTATGAAAAGTGGACTTCTCTTAAATTCAAGACTGAAACTTTCTGTTCATAGTATCTTTAAGCCAATTCCAAATAATTAGTTGTGGCTTCACATACAGTGTAAGACAAATTTAAAAAATCTCGAAGTATACAAGTAAAAAAAAGAAAAAACATTAATTAAAGCACTGTTTTTAAATTCAAGACTGAAACTTTCTGTTAATAGTATCTTTAAGCCAAATCCAAATAATTAGTTGTGGCATCACATACAGTGTAAGGCAAATTAAAAACAAATCTCTTGAAGTATATAAGTAAAAAAAAAAAAACAGTAATTAAGGCACCACTTCCTCTCCATAAAATAAATATATCATCTAAATTCTGTAACTACAATGCAGCATAAGTCCAGTATGGAGAATTTGCCAGATATGTATCAGATATTTAATTTCCCACCCTACTAAAAGTAGCTTGGAAGAATGGGGGGGGGGTTAAAACTGCCCAGACCTGCTTGAAATAGTCACATTTAAACTGAAACATTATTGTTCAAAATTAAATCAATCTAAAGGGAAATCATATAAAACATCTACTACTGAGCTCGTCATACAAAGAAATCATATCAGTATACAATTTTATATCAATGTTATGTTGAATAACTGTAAAAAGATTGTGCACATCAGCTGTGACAAACACTAAAGTATTATAAAAATGGGCATTGTGTATATGCTGTAAGAGCCTCAATGCATGAAACTGCAACACTGAAATAACTTCATAAGATAGATAAGGATGTAATGTAGATGACTCGTAATAAATATCCCACCACCTTTATCTAGTTTTATGACACAAATCACCTTATCAGGGGCAGTCTTTTAAAGCAAAGTAGATACATCCTAGTTAAGCTACAAAAATGTTTCAGTGATTCACCATTAGCTATATGACAAATTTCAGACTCACATTTTTTTCTGAAAGTTTAGTAGCCCAAGATGATCAGCAGGATTAAAAATAGATTTTTTTCTTGAGTCTTACAAACTTACAATATTTCATAGTTTCTGTTCAGCATAACCATGATTCTCTGTTGTGTGAGCCAGTGAAATTATAGTAAATTTATATACACACACACATATATATATATATATATATATATATATATATATGTCAGGTAGAACCATATATATATATATATATACATATATTTGTATACACACACACACACAAAATAGTAGTACTCATATTTATACATATATATAATTTATCTGTTTATACATTTTTATTTGTATTTGTTATTTGTATTTATTTATTTGTTTATATCATATTAGTATAAAATGAGCTTTGTCTCTTTAAAAGTTTCAGTCATGTGATCAATTAATACATGTATAAAGGTGTGTTTTTAGATGAAATGGTTACACCTGATGAAGCTATGTGAAAGCGCTTGTGTCTTCTATTAAACTGGTACCTGATTTATTTTCTGTGGACTTTATTCATATCTTTGGATATATTCTCAGCCTGGATTTATTGTCTTGACTTCAGGGGGCTGCTTGCTTATGCTTTTATAACAAAGAGAAAATATGTTTTCTGCTTCAAGGGAAAACAGTCATCCAATAAACAGTGTTTTCACAAAATCCCTTTTATCAGAGGGAAAGTGATGAATCTGAGAAGTCGATGATTAGTTAATGGTTAAGGAGAGGTGAATTTAAACGAAAAGATGAAAGTTTAATATTGTCAGCCCAAGATAGTAGACTATAGACATGTCTGTTTACAAAGTCCAAACATGTAGGGGAAATAGCTGAATGTAGGTTTTGTAAAACAGAATTGGAAACAGTCGTACATCTTGTTGCTGGTTGTGGTATACTAATGGCAGAAGGACTGTATACTTACTGGAAGGCATAATAATATGGCAGAACTGTTGCATTGGGGATTGTGCAAACATTATAATAGTGAAGTAGCTGAAAAACACCAGAAATATGAAAAAAAAAGTATTATAGAAAATGAAGAAGGTTATATCACATGGAATCAGCCATTACCAACAGTTCAAAAAACAGATGTGAGAAAACCAGATATAGTAATCCATGAAAAGAAGACAAAAGTAGCATTGATCACTGAAATTTCTACACCCAGTGACTACAGTGTCTTATGCACAGAGAGACAGAAAGTCATAAAATACCAGGTTTTGCAGGAAGAAAAGACAGCAACGTGGAAGAAGGATATCCAGACAGTTCCAATCGTAGTAGGAGCAACGGTTCAAAACAAATTTACAGTCATACTTATATATGTTACAAATACATGTAACTCCATATGAATTGCAGAAGGAGTCATTACTGGGCACATTGTGAGTGCTGAGAAGAGCACTCCTGGCTAACATCAAAGACTGGAACTATACTAATTTCATGAATTTTAAGCGTACTTTGATTTGTGAATGGGGTGCATTCCTGTCATGGTATTAGACTCCAGAAAGACTTTGGTTTATGGGTGGATTTCTTAAAAGAGTGCGCAGTGTACTTCTGTTTCCCTGTTTTTTAGGCATTGTTCTAAAGGTGTTGAAAGCAGTAAAATTGCCAGCCTTGTTCCTTTGTACCAGTCTCCCTCTTGGGAGACCATTGCCTTCACCAATACAGTGGCATGAGACATAGTAATCCTGCCATTTTTGGCCACTGGGAGGAAGACGTTACACAGCAGGCATCACATATGTACTGTAAGTAGAACTTACATCAGTTACACATATAAACTGGTCACTGTGTATAATCCACATTTTACTCTTTTTCTCTGTATAGCCCTTGAAGACATTGCAGTGGACAGGCAGCTGCCATACCTTTGAGTCTCTTAATGTAAGAAATATGGATAAAGCCTAAAATAATTGGGGGGGGGGGACAAAAGCCTAAAATAGGGACATATTTCAAATATACTGCTCTTCAAACATAGTTGCTACAATGACAGAACTTGTGTTAGCATGCATTTTCTGGAGGATATGAAGTATGAAACTAAAAGTACACCATTTTTTTACTGACTTCAATCTGCAGTGATTTGCCAGAAAATCATAATTATTATGATGAACAGAAATAAAATATGAGGCAACAATCTGGACATCCTGTGAAAATCAGTAGACCTGAGAGGTATGGCAGCTGCACAGGAGGATATCTGGGCACCTAAGGGAGCAGCAGGATGAATATAGTTGTTTCATAATGTACAGCTTTTACTATTACAAGTAGTATCGGGTCGGTTTCATATAGGATGCCATTCATAAATCACCATCACTTCTGTAATAGCCTTTTTAAACTAGGAAGTGTGTGTTTGTTGTTAAATCAAGTACAATAAGTATAACTTAAACATACAAGAAGTACAAATCAGCTGCATTTTTTCACTATATTTGTATTTTTCTCACACCAACCCTTTTGGTCCCTAAACCTTCTCTTACACACATTTGTTTTGTTTATCATTTTGCATCTATCCATTTATTTTACTATTATATGCAGGAACATCAAGAACTGCACCCTTGCCTCAGGCATGACCTGCCCCCCCCCCCCCCCAACAGCTGGCAGTAGCAGCAGTGGCATTACCAGCACAAAAAACAACCAACACATCTGGGTCCCAGCCTGCCAGAGTCACCTTCACACCTCCTGCCCTACCTGCATCACTCATTACAGGTAGCCCTGCACCAGATGCTGGGATTGTTGCATCCAGTAGTAACAGTGCATGTGGGCGGGTGACAACTTTGTTACCCATTGACAGCTAGTAGACACTGTAGGGGAGATATTTTACAGTAGGTTAGATGCCCAAATTGACTAGAGTTATAAGGGCTGTTTTCCACCACACCCTCTTGTTTAGGGTTATTTAAACAGCTGGAATTGTAATTTTTTTTTTTTCAGGAAGAAACATTGTATCTGATAAGTCTGATAATTGAAAGCATTCATTAATTTGAATAAATCGGGCAACTTAAAGCTCGAAGAAGGACTGCTTCAGGTTTTCATTGCTTGATTTTGAAAATGTATACATTCTATTCTGGTTAGCTGTCTGTTGGAATATACCTACAGGAATACAACAGTGGATTACTTCAAACAAAAAAAAATTTCCTTTTGTTTAAGCTTTAAGCACAACTAAGAGAATAAATTTCTCATACAGGAGTGTTCTCTATATTCTATGACATAAAAAAGTAATTTACAAAGTTTTTGTAATGGTTTTAAGCATGTTTAGAGACCCATTTATTGTGCTGGATTATTCCAAAGGTTCTCACAATTCTTCCAACAGAAAAATAGTAAGAAAAAAATACAACTTTGAGATACCTGATTATAGTGGATTTCTTGTCGCATTCTGTTAATGATTTCAAACATTTGATCAGGTTTTATTGAAAAGACCATACATATAGCTAGTCCTTAAGGGTTTCTCCATCAGCATTCAAACTGCAGAAATTAGTGTTTTTTCATTCTCCAACTTCTAATACAAACCCTTTGAATGAGGAGACATAATCATTTTATTGCATACCGAAGATGCATCATACTTAAATTTAATTCAAAAACCTAACTTATATACTTCTTAAAGGGATAAGCCTATTTCACAAATCAAGTTACACAAGCAATAATACCCAAAAGGGTATATGTTACTGTGTAAATAACTCATACCCACAGGTATTCTGAGGCATAACGCTGCAGGTAAAGGGTCTCTACACCCCTGGAACGGTGTTATTTGCACAGTGACACACACACTAGAGGGCATTATTGCACTTAGAGAATAGGCTATTTGTTAAATTGTTTTGTAGTTGTTTTTTTTTTTTCAAAATATATGCAGGACTGGCCTTTAATCAACTGGTGCCCTAGGCAAAAGGTCTCCACAGAGCCCCCCCAACACCACCCTGTGCCTCCATCCTGGTCTACCTACACCATCTGGAGTACTGGAAAAGTGCCCCTGCTGGAGCAGCACCCTAGGTGGCAATCTAGTTGGCTTATGCCTAAGGAAGCCTATGGATATAGATATATATTTAATATTTTTGATGTAAAATAATTCCTCTGTTTGGAGGAAGAATTTTCCATCCAAAATATAAGTTTAGTAATTATTTAATGTCTACACACACTCTCTGTCACAGATACACACACACAAATGCACACAAACATTTAGCAGTGTAGCTTTAAAAAGAAATGATTAACCTTAATAATGCCAGGCATTAAATGTTTCTTACCTCCATACCTCTCAGCTGTCCAGATTTTCAAAGAATGTCCAGATGTTTATCTAATTTTATTTTTAGTCTGTTCTTCAAAAAAATTGTGGTTAACAGGCAAAACATTGGAGTTTGAAGTCACTCAGTAATGACATACATTTGAGTTTCAGACTTCATTTTCCTTCAGAAAATGAATGTTACAATAAATGTTATTCTAGTAACTTTCTCAGTTTACTAGAACAATATTTAAAACCTGTTCCTATTTTAAAGCATCCCTCCAATATTTTTGGCTTTATCTGATATCTTGAGCTATGAGGTTGAGGGATATGCATACCTCTTAACTGCTGCTGAAATTGCTCAATCGCTCACTCTCTCTCTCTCTCTCTCTCTCACAGAGACACATGCACACACACACACACACACACACACACAGCCCTATAAACTTTCCCTTTCATACACACCAGCTATGGATACACTCAGACATAAACATACACATAAACACACGTGTGTGTGTGTGTGTGTGTGTGTGTGTGTGTCTATATATATATATATATATATATATATATATATATATATATATATATATATATACATACATACATACATACATATATGCATATATATATATATATATATATATATAGAGAGAGAGAGAGAGAGAAGCAGAAGCACACAATTTTCTATTCTTTTAAATAATTAGTTACTTTTATTTTACACTGGATAAATAGCCAAAGAGCTGTTTAGCAAGCATAAAATAATGGCTCAATCAATCTCACTCTCATGTTTATGCATGCACATAATCACACACACACATACATAAACACACACGAATACACACACACACACACGCACACACACGTGTGCACACACACATGCACACACACACATGCACACACACACACACACACACACACACACACACACAGTTTTCATTTTATTTTAACATACTGTATTCATTTTAATTTTACCCTCGCTAAACAAGAAAAGTGCTGTTAACTTCCTTAGTGCCTGAGTTTAATGGCGCTTTAGTATGCTACTGTGAAGCGTCTGACTTATTTGTCAGTAGGCATTTCCTGTACATTAATACCCTACTCAAAATTATCATTCTCTGCCGAAGTATTGTTTGCAAGTCTCTAAAGTAGTTTGTCACTCATTATGTGAACTTCTGTTAGTTTGTCTTCATTTTGTTATCACATGTATTATTAAAGTTCTTGCCTTTATGTTTTTTTTTACCTTGTATTGTCTGCCTGTTATTTAACTTACTGACTTGGCTAAAAAGCATTGCTGATCAGTCTGAATCATTTGAAAAACACTGGGAAAGAGGATTTTTGTGAAGTAAATAAATATAAGATATTTCCATTATAATAAAGCTAAAAATAAAATAAAAATACTGTAATTGGACAAAATACCAGATCAGAACTAAAACCACAAATACAAATAAAAAGTCCATTCCACTGTGGAAGAATACTCAAAGAAACTGAAATACAACAAATAAAAAAATTAAGTTATAAATAAAATTTTATCCTTTTATTGGGTGTATTTCAGTTCCTTTGAGTTTTTTTCCATTGGAATGGAATGTTTTATTGTATTAAAACTGTTGGTACAAGACTGGTTGTCTGCATCTTTATTAATGCACCAATTTAGCATTGTCTTTTGACACTAACAATTAGATTAATACAGGTAGAAAAAAGCTGTCTGTGTCTACCACATGAAACATACAACATTGACACTCCCTTGTTCTGTCACATGAAACATACAGCACTGACATTCTCTTGTTCTATCACATAAAACATACAACCCTGACACTCCCTTGTTCTGTCACATGAAACATACAGCACTGACACTCTCTTGTTCTGTCACATGAAACATACAGCACTGACACTCCCTTGTTCTGCCACATGAAACACACAGCATTGACACTCCCTTGATCTGTCACATGAAACATACAGCACTGACACTCCCTTGTACTGTCACATAAAACATACAACCCTGACACTCCCTTGTTCTGTCACATGAAATGTACAGCACTGGCAATCCCTTGTTCTGTCACATGAAATATACAGCACTGACACTCCCTTGTTCTGTCACATGAAACACAAAATACTGACACTCCCTTGCTCTCTCACATGAAATGCACAACATTGACACTCCCTTGTTCTGTCACATGAAACACACAGCACAGACACTCCCTTGCTCTGTCACATGAAACGTACAGCACTGACACTCCCTTGTTCTATCACATAAAATGTACAGCAATGACACTCCCTTGTTCTGTCACATGGGATGTACAGCACTGACACTCCCTTGTTCTGTCACATAAAACATACAGCACTGACACTCCCTTGTTCTGTCACATAAAACATACAGCACTGACACTCCCTTGTTCTGTCACATAAAACATACAGCACTGACACTCCCTTGTTCTATCACTTGAAACATATAGCACTGACACTCCCTTGTTCTATCACATGAAACATACAGCACTGACATTCTCTTGTCAGATCTGATGCTGTTGTAGTATGCTTTTACTACAAGTGGATCCAATGTCCATACCATCATGTACTAATGAATCTACGTAGATGCATTTTATGTTGCAGTGTTAACAATTGCATGCATTCTGAATAACGTATGCAACTTGCTCCAATAATTCATATTTTCAACAAGAACAGAAATTCAAGAACTAAAAAGACACAAGAACACTAATACTGAATGCTGTCTTAGTAGCAAAGGGAATATTCTTTCTATCTTATTTTTTCTTTTTTTGAAATGTGTAGTCCCAAATTACTTTTGACTTCCTGCATTGATTCAGCATTTCCTAACCTCTGTCAAAATGCATCACAATAAATGACACTCTTTTGAAACTGTCATTCATTTTTCTTACCTGCAGAACATTAATGAAGTTTGCTATCTCTGCCCCAACTACACGAACATTGTTGGACGCCTGTGAATATGTGCAGTGTGATCCACCCTGCCAATCCACACATAAGCAGTTGACATCTTCCACTTCTACTATTTTCTGTTGAATAAAAGTTAAAAAGAAAACAGTAAATCTGTGCCAGTGTAAATTATATATCTAAACTGCACAGTTTAGTGATAGTCTGTATTTTGGAGATTAATAAGTGCTAAATTAATCCTGGTTAGATATAGCTGTATGTGTAAAAGAGAAATGAAAAATAATTTATAGTTTTCAGATTTCCTTTATTAGTAATGCACAACATACTCAATGCTGACTCTAAAGTGAGTCTCAACCTATTTTAAAATATTACTACTGATGTATAATCTGACATAGTACAAGAAGAACCACTGAACATTATTATTGAGACACACTAAGTATATAACTTCATTTTGATTAGATACAAAATATAAAATTAAAAAAATCAGTGCTTCTTTGTTTTTCTTAAGTTAATTGATAAATATTAAAACAATCACAGAAAATTAATTTCCAAGATGGCTGCGCAGTGATCAACAGCTCAGTTTCAGCCCTCCCAGTGTGAAAACTGAAACTGAAAAGTAAGAGCCGGTGATATTGTAAGCTTGGGTAAAATTCAATTACCAGCTAATAATGTACACCACCAGCAAAAAAGAAATTTAGAGAACCTGAAAGAAAATCAAACAGAAAAAAGTGAAGAGAAAACACTGGCTGTGAAGAATCCTGCAACTATTCAGTAAAAAGCAGTTCAAGCTTCAGCTTTGGTGCAAGAGATGACTTTCAGCAATTTAGAGGAAACAATAAATCAAACGTACTCAGATGTGATTAAAATAAATGAAACATTGAAGGAATATATTAACTCAAATAAAAGGCTGGAAAATTAGAAGAAGCCTTGACTAGCTATTCAAATGAACTGATAAAACTGCAAAAAATCAGAGGATAAAATAAAGAAAAGGCTGGCTAAGTATTAGGCTTCTCAACAAAAGCTGTTTCAAAAAAATAGTTGTGCTAAAAGACAGAGTACACAGAGAAAACCTGAGATTGTCTGCTGTACCAGAGAAATTGCAAAGAACAGAGTGTATTAATTTTATGAAAGCGCAAATAAGCAACTGAACTGGTATTCCACAGCAGGGTTTATTAATTGAGAGGGCATATTGAGTGTATCCTCCAAACCCAACAATGAGAAAGCAGCTAAGACCTGTATTAGTAAAGATGCAATTATACTAGCAGAAAGAGTTGGCCCTGATAAAACTGTGGCAGAATGAAAAAGTATTAAAAATTGGCAAATGACTATTTACACTAGGTAAAAGAGAACAATTTTTTTCCTCAGGAATCATGGAATATCAAGAGGCATGTGTGAGATTCAAGCTGTTGTACCAGCTGTCTTCAGAATATTTTTTCCTGTAGGATTTAGGGTGTTTTTGAATGCAAAACAAACTAAGGTGGAAATAGAAAAAGTTTATCCAATAAAAAGTGAGCCAGTAAACAGAAAGGGACTCTGATTCTCATTCTTCCAGTAATAAAGTTCATAGAGAGACATAATCAGTGAAACCTTTTCCAATTTTACAATGGAAAATGCTTGAGAGACAGTAGTTGACTAGAAGACTCAGAAGTATCTTGGGCTTGAACCAGAGTCTAGTTTTGGGGGGTGGAAAAGAACAGAAAAAACAGCAAGACTGATAGTAGTGAATAAATGGGATGCTATAAAGCAGCAATCACTGTTTACAAGAAAAAGTGCCTGAGAAAGATTACTCTTTTGCTGACTTTTCTAAACTTGTAGTTGGATTGTAAAGCATATACCCCACTTTATATCATTTATGTTTGGAAGGACACTAAACAGAAAAAACAAATAACTGTAAGTAAAACAATTTTTGTTCTTATTAGTATTCATATACATTTCATGATATAAACTGCATGTTATATAGTTAAGCAGTTTTGTATAGTGTGTTGTCGGGGTAATTTAAATGTGGGTGGGAGAGACTTTAGTGGCTTTTGTATGTGTTAAAGGAATTAGAGTAAAGTACATTTTTAGTTGTAAGAAACAGAGGCTTTACAGATAACAAGAGAATATAAAAGGATGGACAAAAGCAAGTATAAGTTAATATGTTGTGATCTTGGGCTGATGATGATGATGGATGGGGTATGAAAGTATACTAATCATATGTAGAAATAAAATTATTTAAATTATTTTTAAAAGAGTATATGTCTAGAGTAACATCCTTGGCTAAAGCTATAAATTAGTGTTTTTTTTGTGTATGTGTGTGTGTGTGTGTGTGTAGATTTGAAAAATAAGACCAAATTATGAAAACTGTGAAAAATACTAAGTTTTTTGTATCTGCAGAGAGATTGATTTCCTTTTTCCATTAGCAAATGTTTTAAGTAGGAGTCAAGAAGTTTGCAGCTGAAGCCAGTTGTACATTTTGCTCTGAGTGAAACTGACAAAGATTCCTTCATGCATGTGCAGAATTGTTAGCTTTTACATGGAGTGGAGCTGTATGCAGGTATATGCAATTCATCTTGAGAGTTCTGAGCATTCTTTACTGTGGGAAATGAAAATTTTAAATATACAAAAACTTCAGTAAAAAAACGCAATTAGAAATTATGGGAAGTAAATAAGGGATAACAGTAACCATAGAAGCCTTAATACTGTACTGCATTCAACTGAAGAGTGCACAAATTATAGGTTCATAGGTTCATAGATTAGTACTAAGCTAACTGCCCTTGCGAGCCATTTTAAGCCTAGCCAATTATCCCTTTTGGGACTCAAACCTTGCACCTTGTGTTTGTAAGGCAAACACCTTAACCATTAGGCCATCCTCCCAACCCCTTTTATTTAAAGATAGCCAGTGCACTTTTTCTTAAGGCTAAAAGTTAATATTTTCTGAAAGAATAGAAGCTAATTTTTCACATCTGTGAGTGAATAAGAGACAAAGAAAGATCAAACAGCAATCAGTGTAAGTGGGAACACAGGCCATAACATGCACTTTAGCAAGACTAACTTTAAGTTTAGGTTAGGTATTCCCTGTGAGTGCAGCTGTTGATTTGGGGCAATTGCTCCTATCTGGAGAGTTAAACATAATGGTTTGAAGTTATGTATAGTTTTGTGTGTTTGTTTTAAGTCAATAGTGGATGTGGTGTTCTGAAAATATCTTTTTTTTTGTTTCAGGGTTTTCATTAAAATAAAGAGTCTTGAGAAATGGGAAATAGGTTCAAATGAAGATGAGAAGAACAACTGTATAAAAGATCAGCCTGACAGACATTAGGGTATGCATATAAGACAAATTAAAAAAAATGTTATATATGTGGGAAAAATAACTTTTTTATAATGGCTATGCTATCCATATTATCTGGAAACATAAATGACCTTACAAGTATAGACAAAAAGAAAAGTGCATTGAATTATATTAAGAAATGCAAGTGCAGATAGCAATGCTGCAGGAGACATATTTAGAAAGAAAAGAGCATGTGAACTTGACAAAAAAGAGATTCAAGATGGATATTCAGCAGAATATCAAAGGAAAGGGGTAGTAATAATACTGAGGGGCTCCAATAGTGATAGAAGAGGGAAAAATATAATAGTGCTCAATTTATGGTAGTCTGGGGCTATTGGAAAGGAGGAAGATTATGCTGACAAGCATTTATATTCCAACAAAAACTGATATAAAGCTTAAGAAAACTTTGGGAGAAATAATCAGCTTTCAGCAGGGAATAGTACTTATAGGTGTGGACTGGAACTTGATTTGCAATAGTGAAGATGTATGTGGGGGACCCAGAAGGGAAATATAACAAAAGAAGATAGATTTCTGCAGACATTTATAAAAATATTTGTTATGGGAGAGGTGAATTCAGCAGTAGGAACTTGGACAGAATTAATGTATTATTCCTTAAGGTACAATAACTGGACTAGATTGTTTAGAACATATATTTCACAAGAACACGTCTATTTAATTGAAGGCTTTGACACGCACCAAATAACTATTTTAGATCATGCATCAATAAAAACTATGATAAAATGCATGGTAATAAATAAAACACTGGTGCTTTCTTATCTACTTAAAAAGAGAGGAATTTAAGGAATTGATAGTGGAAATTATTAGAGAATTATTAGGGAAGACAGAAATTTCTTCAGAAGTGAAAGCTGATTTTAAAAATAGGATAGAAATAAAAGAGGATGCGTTATGGTTAAGAAGTAATAAGAATTATTTAGAGAAGCTGACAAAGGTTAAAGTATTACAGAACAAGGGGAATCTCACAGAACAATAAGAGGTGCAACTGAAGGGTGCTAAAGAGAAAATAAGGGAGTATTTGGATATCCATGAATTTAGAAATATTGCTCTTAAGTAACTATTTTGATAACACTATTGCATGAAAACTATAAGAACAATGACTTAGACAACAGAAAGTAGAAAGGGATGACTCCAAACCTAGGGAGCCTATGACAAGACAAATAAAAAGAGATCCTGCAGAGTATGATAGATATTTTGGAAATTTTATGAACATCCATATAAATCAGAGAAATACAGAAATCAAGAAAGAGCAAAATGGAAATGTTTATGGAAAACCTAATTATGCTAAGGTTGAAGGTAGGTGAGGGTCAACAACTAACAGTAAAGAGGAGATGAGATAAAAATGATAATGCATAATCAATCTGCAGGAAGATCTCCAGGAACAGATAGTATTTCTATGGAAGTCTGGAAGTTTGGAGGGAATAAAGTGATAATGATCTGGGAGAATTTAAAAATATTTTAAAAGGAGGGGAAGCACCAACATATAGATAGAAAGCTCTGATGGCTTTTTACCTAAATCTGCTAAAGACCCATTAGGCCAAGCTTCATCATTAGCCACCTTTTTCTCATTTTTTACATGGGGTCAGGGTATTGCACTAACTGTCACCATCTCTCTTGATTCAATGCCATACTTCTGCCTTCTTTGACATTCATGCCTGACTGTTGCAGATTTTCTTTCATACAATCTATCCACCTCTTTGCTGGATGTCCTCATTTCCTCTTACCTCCTTCCTGTCTGTCTCAAATCTTTTTCAACTGATAGTCTTCTGATTTTCTGCACATGTGTTTGAACCACTGTAATCTGTTCTCTTTTATCTTTTCTGCAATTAGAGCTACTTTGGATTCTGCTCTTACATCCTCACTTCTTCGTCTATCCCACAGTCTGCATCCTACCACCCTTCTCAGGCACTTCATTTCCATCACCTCTAACTTCATCTGCTCTGCCTTTACTGCCCAGGTTTCTATACCATACAGTAGTACTGGTTGTACCACTGTCTTGTACACCATACTTTTCAGCTTCTTTGGCATTCTTTTGTCATAGACTATACCTGAGCCTCTATGCCAGTTGGTTGCAGATCCTCTGATTCTAGCTTTGACCTCTTCATTCAGACTTCCTTTTTCCTCCTCTTCCAGATACTTAAAGCTATTAACCTGTTCCAATATCTTCCCTTCTATCTCATTTCTCAGCTTCTTCTGATTTCCCCAATTTGCTGCCATTACCACTGTCTTATCTGTGTTTAGTTTCATTGGTTCATAGGTTCATAGGTTCATACTAGGCTATCTGCCCTAGGGCATTTACAAGCCTAGCCAGAGTGTGTTTGGCTTTCACCACCCCTTGGAATGAGTTTACTGTGCCCTTTTTAAGGTTGTGTTTACTGTGCCTCTGTCTAGTAGTGATACAGAAGTGATCCCCAGGGTAAACCTACAATCTCCCATCCACTCATCAATATTTTTCTTGAAGAGAGTCAGTGAGGGGCTCTGCCTGACATGGACTGGGATTCTATTCCAGAGTGAAGGGAGCCTCTGGGTTATGAATCTGTCCCTCCAGCATGTCCTATTTATTTCTGTGCTGAGGTTCAAGTCACTCGATCACGTAGCTCTAAGGGATTTGGATTTTCTGAGGTGGAGCATGTCCATTAATTCAGGGTTGGACATGGCTTTGTATGTCAGGCATAGATCACCTCTGAGTAGGTGGTATGCAACTGAGTAGAGCTGGAGTTTCTTTAGCTGAGCAGAATATGGCATCTGTTTGAGTCCCTTGATCCTCTTAGTGAGGTACTTTTGAGGTCTTTCTACTTGCTGCAGGTAGAGGGTAAGGTACATCCCAAATGGGGCATTGTACTCAATTATGGGCCTGATGAGAAATGAGTAAAGGGGCACAATGACCTCCCTTGATCTAGATGTGAATTCTTTCATGATAAGGTGGGCTATATAGAAGGTCTTCCTAACCAGTTTGGCAATGTGGTTGTCAAAAGAGAGGTTACTATCAACTTTGGTCCCCAGGTCCCTAATTACTTCTTCTGTACTTAATGGATTACCTCCTATGTGGTAATTTGTGGGCACTTTGTTTTTGCCAAAGGGTATAACTATACACTTTTTGGCATTTAGTTTAAGGCCATGGATCTGGCACCAGTTATCCATCTCTATGAGACCCTTTTGGAGAATGCTTGTGTCAGCTGGAGAGTCAATTATGGCACCCAGTTGGCAGTCATCTGCGAACTTGGTCAGCCACAGTCCTCCCGTGTTATGCTGTACCTCAGAAAACTATATTCCAAATAAGAGAGGTCCCAGGACTGAGCCCTGTGGGACGCCACTTGTAACTGGTTTAGAGTCTGACATGGCTGCAGCAATTCTGACCATGTGGGTTCTGTCCTTGAGCCAGTTTGCAACCCATCTTATGACATAGGGGTTTATATTTAGGCTGGAGAGTTTGTCTACGATGCTCGAGTGGGGTATTGTGTCAAAGGCTTTTGCGAGGTCTAGGTAGGCTGTGTGGACCACCTTACCCTCATCAATGGCCTTGGTGACTGTTTCAAAGAAATCTACCAGGTTCAGGAGGTAGGATCTGCCCTTGACAAAGCTGAATTGGGTAGGATTCAGTGTCTGTAGGTCCCCAATGTCTTTGTTTATGAGCTCCATAATGATCCTCTCCATAGCTTTGCAGACCAGGCTAGTCAGGCTTATGGAGCGGTAGTTTCCAGGGTCCATAGAGGCACCTCCTTCATGGAGTGGGACTACTGTTGCTGTACGCCATTCTTTGGGTACACATCCTGTAGTAAGGCTAAGATTGAATAGCAGCTTTATGTAAGGGTATAGCTCTTCTTGGAGTTCATGTAGCATGCAGCCCAGGACACCATCCAGTCCCATTGATGCTGTGTTTTTTGCTTTGGAGAGGGCTACTCTCACCTGGGCATCTGAGATGTCAGGGAGGCAAAACTCTGCTGGGATAGATATTTGTCCTTTTGGGGGGGGGGAGAAGTTTGTACTGAACCTGTCTGCCAGGATGTTGGCAATGTCTGAGGGTTCAGTGTATCTTTTGTTATTATGGACTAACTCTAAGCATATCTGGGAGTTGCCACCCAGGTTTCTAACATAACTAAAGAAAGCCTTATGATTATCTTTTGTTGCTTGTGCAATTTTTCTCTCAAAAGTGGCTTTGGATGTTTTTATGAGTGATCGTAGTTTTTTGCTAGTACTGATCAGAGATGCCTTCCCTTTTAGGGATTTTGCTCTATCGTGTAGTAGCTTCCTACTTCTGTTGTATAGCTTATTTAAGGCCAGGGTCCACCAGACAGGATGCCTGGCTTTGGGGGAATGGGTCTTGGTTTTATTGGGATTGCATGATCCATGCATTCCTGAAGGTGTCCATATAATGCGTTTATAAAGGTTTCAGCAGATAGGGCCATGGTTTCCACTGGCGAAGGATTCCACTTTGGTTTTAAGAAGTGTGAAGTTAGCTTTTGAGAAGTTCTTTACTGTGGTCTTTTGTGCTGGGGGTGTGGGCGGGATGTGGATTTCTAGTGAGATTAATTTATGGTCCGATCTTACCAATGAGGGGTATACTTCTGGTATGGAACATTGTGTTCCCATGTTGGTGATGATCAGATCTAGTATGTTTTCCCCTCTTGTGGGAGTGGTGACCAATTGTTCCATAGCATTTGAGTTTATGAATTCTAGGAACCTCTGGACTAGGGTGTTGGGGCTTGAGTAATGCTCTCAGTCTATGTTTGGATAGTTGAAATCCCCCAATATGATGGTGTTTAGAGAGACCTTCATATTCTCCAGTGTCTTAAGGAAGGCCGAGTGGGGTTCCTGAGTTTGAGAGGATGGTCTGTAGCATGCTACAAACTGAAAGGCAGTTTTGCCCACTGTTAGTTGCACATGGATGGTCTCTGATGCTTCGTGCAATGCCACTAACCTGGAGGTGTGGGTGTCCTTGATAAATATGGATACTCCCCCTCCTTTTGTGGTTCGGTCTGAGTTTTGGGGCCAAAAAGTATGATATGAGGTATAACCTGGTAGTGCTAGGGTGCTCTCGGGAGCCTTGAACCAGGTTTCTGTCACTGCATAGACATCGATGTTCTCCATAATGAGGAGGGCTTCGAGAGCATGCATCTTGAGGTTTAGACTTCTGGCATTGAGCAGCATTACCCTTAGGTTCTTTCTACTTGATTTTTCTAAGGAGGTGGGTTTGTCTTTTGAGCCTTGCCTAAAAAAGGCACTATGGGGGTGGCAAGAGCCTTTGCCAATATCCAAAATCCCAGGGGTGGCAGGTGCAAGCCGTCCCTTGCAAAGCAACGTGGCTTGTCGAGCATGTCATCCCAGGCAGACAGATACTGGATCCCCTTTGAATGACACCAATACTTAAGCCAATTGTTGAAATTGTTGAAATCATTTTGTCTTTATACTGAGGCATCATTCTTGGTGAGGGTAAGATGCTGCTCAAGGTCAGGATCATACCGGCCTGGGCTACATGATCAGAGAGCTCCTCTATGTCTTTTCATGTAGTCCAGAGAGGTATGTCTCAGGTCATTCACACCAGCATGGACAATGACTAAGTCATATTTGTATTTGATTTGGACTGACCTGAGTGCTTGTGTTATGTGGCAGATTCTAGCGCCCGACAGGCAGGACACTGTGACCTTTTCTTTGTTCAGCCTGGTGATCGGGACATCAGTGTGTCTGACTATAGAGTCACCTATTACAAGTGTATCAGGTATGTTGTTGAGCCTTAAGGGCTGTGGCTGTTTGGCACACTGACTTTGTGAGCTATGTGTTGCCTGTGTTTTCTTTTGGGGTAGCGGTCGCTTGGGTGTCTGCTTTGGAGGTCTCTGCTGTTTTGCCAGATTTTTATTTAGAGCCTCCGAGTATGTTTTTGTGTGTTTATGTGTTTGGTCAGCAGTTGTGGTAGGACTATGTGAGACTGGATTTGTGGTGTGTGTGGTTACCTTCCCCTCCTGGCTGGTTATGCTAGTACTGAGTCGAGAGAGCTCAGCCTCCAGTTTGGCTATATGGTTGCATCTCTCACATATATTTGTACTTGTTGGGAGGAGGAGAAGGTTGTCTGTGTACATGAGGCAGTTGTAACATTGCCTCAAGATTCCCAGATTCACCAGCTGGACTGGAGAGGAAACCAGTAACTGACCTTTGGACATGCAAGAATAGTATAGAGAACTCCTTTGCAACTGAATCTGAAAGGACCAATAGGGGACAAAGTACTCAAGGGGAGTATATGAGGATGTAGTGCTTATTTGGATTATTAGTGCTTCACTTATAGAAATTGCTTATATGAGCAAGTGCAGGGTTTTAGATTTAGAATAGAGTATTTAATTTGAGAGTTAGAGCAGTTCCAAGGGAAAAAGTGAAGAGTAGACTTTGTGGAGCCGGGAATAGTTTAAACCCGATTAACCAGTGCTGCCCGATGCACAAAATTGCGCAAAGCCACGCTAAGCGATTTTTATACTAGGGAGAA
The DNA here is from genome assembly GCF_019279795.1 of Protopterus annectens. NCBI lineage: Eukaryota > Metazoa > Chordata > Ceratodontiformes > Protopteridae > Protopterus > Protopterus annectens. Next base: position 238,087,616 of record NC_056748.1, on the reverse strand, counting down.
CAAAAGGATAGAAATTAGCCCAATATGGCCAATGAGCTACAAGTTGCTGGGCTGGGACCACTCGTACAGGGACAGATAGGCTGCTCAGAGTTCCCTCTCTCACAGTAAACAAGGAAGCCACCTAACTATTCAAGTATAATATGGGGCAACACAGGAACCTTAACCACAGTCCTGGATTCAGCAAAGCCTGAAAACCGGACTAGATTAGTACAGAAAGGCGGGAAAGCAGGGAGATTATTTTTTTTGTATTTTTTTCTTTTTTCACAGATAACAGAAATGCAGCAACTTAAATAACTCTAAATGCACAGAGGAGGCTAGTGCACTTGAGTGTGTAGCCTACAGCTGTGTTAGAGATATACAAGCAAAAACGACAAACAGTAACTTTTTAAAGTGCAACAATGAATTTTAAGTACAGTAAGCAATGCAGATATCAGTAGGGTTCCACAGAAGCACTGAATAACCGTGTTCTCGGCGGAATTAGCGTTTCAGGGATACAACAAGAAAGAAACAATACTTAAACACTTCCAAAGTCTCTCTTTGTCTCTCGGCCGCTTGTAGGACTCTGCAGGGCACCACAAGGAGCTTTGCTGAGCTGTATACAATTATCCCATGGACCTTTTCAGTTTTGCATTCCATTCTGATATCCTTTGCTGATGTTCTTGCTCAGAGTCTGCCTGTAAAGCCACATCAGCTGCAAACAGCAACTTTGCTGATGTGTCCCCTCCAACCTGTTTGCTATTGTAGTCCATCACCAGTATGAACAGAAATGGGATCAGAGCTGAACCCTGGTGTACACCCACTCCCACTGGGAACCCTTCTGTGAAGCTGAACACTGTTCCAACTTGAGTCATTGGGTCCCTGTACATAGTATGCACTAATTCTACCAATGTTTCTGTGACTTGAAACCATCGCAGTACTGTCAAGATCATAGGACAATAGGATCATAGGATTATAGGATGTTACTAAACTAATGACCTTAGGGCCATTACAAATTTAACCAAGTTTTACCCTTTATTTCCATGATCAGCACCTATCAGCTCTGTCCAAGAGAGCTTTCTTGGGACCTTGTCATATGCTTTTTCCATGTCTAGGAATGGCCAGTTGGACTCTTTCTTCATCTCTAGCCATAGCCGACCATAGGCATAGGCCAACTAGGTGGCCGCCTAGGGAGCCGCTCTAACAGGGGCACTTTTTCAGTATTTATGTGGTGTAGATAGACCAGGATGGGGTCACCAATTGGTGTGGAGGGGGGGGCGCAGTGGAGCCCTTTTGCCTAGGGCACCAGTTGGCCTAAGGCCGGTCCTGTCTCTAGCATCTTCTCAACTATCTGTCTCACTGCAAACATTGGGTTAATTGTGCTGCATCCAGATCTGAATACAAGCTGCTCATCTCCCATCTTACATTCTAATACGCTGCATATCTGTTTATCAATCACCCTCTCCAGAACTTTCATGCAATGTGATAGACGTTTGATGCTTCTGTACTGCCCACAATTGTGGATGTCCCCTTTGTTCTTGTACACTGGGACAAGTATGCTTATTCTCCAATCATCTGGGGTACGCCTTTCTCTCCACACTATGAGTACCTTCAGCAGCCATTTCTCTCCTATGTCACCCAGCATCTTTTTCATACCTGCTGTGACCTCAGCTATGTCTGCTGCTTTCCCTGACTTCATTTTCCTTAGTGCTATTCATACTTCTTCTAGGCTCAGCTCCTCTTCTTCGGTCATTGTAGGCTGTTTCTAGACAGTACAGAAGCTGCTGTAAATACTCCCTCCTTCTGCCTTTGATGCTGTGGTTTAAGGAAAGGCTGGAATCAACCATTTTATGCAGCGTTGGACTCGTGATAGATATAAAGAAAAAAACATATGAGATGTGTAATATATGTAAACAGAAAAAAATATTGATATGCTTTGTTTTCTATTAATACATGTTTGTCTTAAGTGCTAATTTAATAAAGGTGTTAAAAAACAATATCAGAGAACAAATATTTTAAGGGTTATCCATACTTGACAGACAAATGAACAAAATATGCTAAAACCACTGTGTGTGTGTGTGTGTGTGTGTGTGTGTGTGTGTGTGTGTGTGTGTGTGTGTGTGTGTGTGTGTGTGTGTCCACATGCTCATCTTGTGATAGGGTGACACATTTCTCTACTCTGTATTGGTATAGTGTCCAGTTGATCAGCAGTCCTGAATAGGGTGAAGTGAGAAATCAGAGAACAAATGAATAGTGGGTATAAAAGTGTTTCAGACTTCCATCCAGGAATTATGTTCTTCATTTGAATTAAGGTATCCATGAGCCAATTCAAATATATACATATATATATGTGTGTACATGTAGAGCATCACAGAACGAACCAAACGACACACCACAAGTTCCAGGCCAGATGAATTCACTCAGTTTAGTACACAGGCTGATTTATTAAAATAAAAAATAACTTCTGCATTCAAAATTAACAGCAAAACTTCAAACTGTTATACCATTAAGAGCAAATAACAAATAGCTGGTGCCTCGGCTTTCAAAAAAGCCTTTTCAGAGTACATCTTACTACTGGTAGGCATACACTTAAATACATACATCTGATCAATTAAATAATCATCCAATTAAGAATTCACTAAAAAAAGCCAAGTTAGAAGGTTAACTCTTGATATTCTTTTTAACCTTCTTATATTAAATGCTTCCAAGAGAATTCCCCATGTAAGGCCCTTGGAAACATTGTATCATATTTTAAAATAAATATTGCTTCCTTCCTTCTTAAATGTTCCTTAATTTTTTCATCAGTACTAAACCTAGTATTTGCTTGTTCCAAAACAGTTGCCTACATCCCCTGTGGGTCTCCATTATGGTGTTCCTTAAAGTGCATAGCTACAGGACTCTGAAACCTTTGCTTTTTGATGTCCCTTATGTGCTCTTTTAGTCTTGCAGCAAAACTTCTGTTACTCTCCCCAAGGTAAAATAATGTACAAGGGCATTTTAAACTATATATAATCTTTTCACTGTTACAAGTGAAGGTGCCTCTTTTATCAAACTTTTTTTCCATTAATACTTTCAAAACTATCAGCTATGTATTTACATACTGTGCAATTGTCACATGGAAAAGTTCCATGCTTACCATTTTTTATATTTTTTGGTCTCTCAAATTTTCCATGTACCAACATGTCCTTGAGACATCTGCCTCTTTTATATGAAAAACAGTTTAACATGTTTAGGCAGGATTTTTCTTTGTGTATATAGGACCAATAATACCTAACTATTTTCTGTAATATATTAGAATATAAAAATGAGTATACTTAGACACAAAATATTTCTTTCTTTTTCCTCTACATTCTTTTTTTGCATTATTGTGTTCTTTGCTTTATTCGCTTTTTTGTTCATTACTTTATTATACCCCAACCATACTTTCTCTGGCTCATAGCCCCTTTCTATAAACATATTAGCTGTATTTTGAATTTCCTTCTCATATTCCTTTCCATCACTGCATAAACGTTTAACCCTGACCATTTCCCCATAAAGAATAGAAGAAATAGTGTGGGGGGAGTGACAACTCGTTCCATGCAACATAAAGCTTGGTTGTCCCATTTTTCTAAATATTTTAGTTTTAAGTTTACCATCTTCTTGCCCTTCTATTGTAATATCTAGATAATTTACTATATTTCATTTTTGTAACCTATCAGACTTGATCTCAAACCTATTTACTTGCAGTTCATGAACAAACTTCTCCACCTGTCCATAACCCCCTTGCATAAAAAATCAAATCGCAAATGTTTCTGTAAAAATGAGCAACATGTTTTCTAAAAAAAAATCATTCTTATACACATATAGATTTTCATAGAAACCCATAAATAAATTAGCATATGTGGGGTCAAAAGCTGTCCCAATAGCTGTCCCACATTTCTGATGATACAGTGAGCCATCAAATTCAAATATATTTTTTTCCAAGCAAAACAATGTCAAGTCTATAATATACTGTGCACTGGGGATTTTCCCCAGAAAACATTCTATAGCTTCTATTCCATCTCTGTGTTTAATACTGGTGTACAGGGTGACTACATCTATCACTATAAAAAACATGACCTTCTGCCATGTTATTTTCTTTACTTTATCCAAAAAATCAAAACCGTCTTTAATATATGAAGGTAATTGTATCACCTTTTTTAAAAAAATCGATGCAAAAATCATCCCAAATTATGGGTTACATAATTGCAAGCATATACAAAGGGGTGACCTGGAGAGTTAACCAAGCATTTATTTATTTTAGGCACACAAAAAAACTTTGCCAGCTCTCTACTTTTATTTAAGAACTTATTTTTAACATCTTCATGATGAAAATAATTCAGTCTAACCCCTTTATGTATTAATTCTTCAAAGTTCTTAATCATCTCCATATAAGTTAAGAATCCTACTTTGTTATAAATTTTGTCATTTTCTAGATGCTGTAAACACATATTTACATACTGTGCATAATGCATTATTACTAGTTGCTCCCCCTTATCTGCAGGCTTAAATATGAGTGCCTTCCTTTCCCTTAAAATTTTTATTAAAGTGACCAATTCTTTTTGTATCATATCATATTGAATTTCATTTTTAAAAAATGTATTTCACTCTTGCTCTATTGCATAATTTAACCATATGATGAAACATTTCAATTTTATCACACTTGAAAGGAGGCATAAATTTACTTTTATAAGTATCAAAATTACTATAAGTATTGTATTCTAAGTAAGAATTACAAGAAAAAAACTTTCTTCATTACTTGCAACATCTACAAAACTTACATTGTTCACGTGCTTCTAAACTTTGATTTCCATAGACATCTATTAAATGTAACTTGCGAACAAAATTAAATACTTCCCCCTTTAACTCATACATTTTGGGAAGAGATGCTGGGATAAATTTCAAACCCCTATGTAAAACATTTTTTTTTTCATTGCTAATAATGCACTCAGACAAATTTACAATATATTCAAAACCACTCACATTTATTTTATTAGAAAGTCCCACTTTATTATATTCATTTTTTCCGTTTGTTGGTTCAGGAATTATATCCGGCACCACACTGTTGATCTTGCCATCTTCTCTTCTTATTCCCTTGTTGTAACCCAGGTTGGTCACGAAAATGTCTGTTGAGATACCCTGGATTCTGTCCCTTTGGGAGCCGTGGGTGGACTTCCCATTCTTCCCCTTCACCTTCCGCTGATGAGGCTCCACTTTCAGCCGATGTATAATAATTCACAGGTTGTTCAATTACCTTGCTCTCCTGGAACCTGCTTTTTGTTAGTTTTGGAAAAAGAAACGAACGCTAGTTTGCGTTTGTAATCCCGGATGTCTCTCAACAGTTTTTTTTTTTCTTTTTACGATCAATGAGCTCTTTCTCATAAGCCAACAATTTATCATTGACACTCTGCAAATAGCCTTCAAAGGCTTCCTGACTGATATTACTTGCAATATTTGAACAAGTTTGTTTAATTTCAGATTTCGGCTTAGCCTTCTTCAGCACATCTCTCTCCACTAGAATGCTGACCCACTCAGCACTACATCTGTGCACTACTGTCATCCAGCATTCATGAAATGCTATGTCAGCTTCACTGGTCAAATCAAATGGTGTAGAGGGATTCTGAAAGGCTGTGAAGTCTCTAGGTGTTATATACAATTCTTGATATCTATTAAGACTCCATAAGTTGAAAAAAAAACAGACGTCTCTTTGAAAATCAATCTCTCTGCTTTGTCTAATAAATTTTGCACTTCAGGTATTACAGAAACATTCCTTCTCTTACCCACTGTTAAGAATGGATTCACTGACCATTTCTGCCTGCTTTAATCCCATCTCGAATATATACCTGTAGCGGACTCTGGATTCGGAGCAGAAACATCATTGCCA
>NC_056748.1:238034238-238079238 GCF_019279795.1 Protopterus annectens | reverse complement strand
CTTTCCAAACTTAACCTTTCTCCCTCCTCTGTGAACTGGTTCTCCAGCTACCTATCAAACAGATACCAAGCTGTAAAATGGAAAAAGGCCACTTCCTCTTTTCTTAGTATCCCCACCGGAGTTCCCCAAGGCTCCATACTTGGTCCTCTTCTCTTTAACATATTTATAAATGATTTTCATATCCCTTTCTCTAACATCATCCAATATGCTGACAATTCTACCATTATCTGCTCTGCCACATCTACCCCTAAGCTTCAAAAGCTCACACAAGAAGCTTTCTCAATTACTGAGCATTGGATGAAAATAAACCACCTAGCTCTCAACGCCACCAAAACTAAACTCATGGTATTTACCCCCTCTAAAACTACTCCCTTCGCCACAAACACATTCTTGATTACTAGTCAAAACAAATCAATCCTAGAACTGGTGTCTGAAACTAAGTTACTTGGTGTCCAAATTGATAACCAGCTTAATTTCAACTCCCATCTACAACTAAATATTAAAAAAAAACACCAAAAGCTAGGTATGCTCTACCGTCAAAATCAATACCTCACAAAGACCTCTAAAATCGCTCTCTCTTCTTCCTTTCTTATTCCCTCCCTTCTCTATGGATCACCTCTCCTAACTAATCTTCAGTCCTCTCTAAAGAAACAACTTTCCTCTTGCTACAACAAAATCGCCAAGTTCGCTAACGGTCACAGGTCGTCCACCCACCACTGTTCCTCTCTCCAAAAACTAAATTGGCTTGAACTTCCACATCAGCTCAACTACATTCAGGTTACCCTAGCCCATAAGCTCATTACCAACCCCTCTCTTTGTCCCTCCCTGTCTTCTGCTTTTAAGTTGCACCTACCTGACAGAGTCTTAAGGTCAAACAATCAAAACCTATTAGAAGTACATAAACCAACATGTCCCCCAGGCAAAAACCTATTATCCTTTAACATAGCTCGTCTTTGGAACTCACTCCCACCATCCATTCCTACCATCTGTAATCATTATATGTTCAAAAAATCTCTTCACACACATCTTAAGTCCCAATGGGAATGCTCTTGTTCGCACCCATCATAAAAGTATGGAACTCTTCATCTTCCATTCATTCATATGCTATTCAGCTATGCCTACATAACTGATTACTCCTTTTATAATGAACTACTCTATACAACAGAGGAATTCTACCTCTTTAAATCCCTAACACACCTCACATTTATTTTACTTCATTTCTATAAGATTGCATTACTGAATGTACCTCAAATGTGAATTCAATGACTGTATTCTCTTTTACATTTGTATAAGTACTTTAGTAATCTATTGTTTGTACCTTGTCTGTTTGCTTGCTTTTAGAGCTTTTTCTATTGTATGTACCTAGTCTGTATTGTCTGTTTTTTGGAGCTTTTCTCCCCGGGACTCCATTGAAAACGGGTTCGTTTAGGCCCAATGGGCTATCCTGGTAAACCAACTGCAAATAAATAAATAAATAAATTTAGTACTATATAATTTTGTGCTAAGGTAAGGCACTCTAAACTGCTTCCTGAAAAATTGCTTGTTTTCCATAGTGCGTTGCAGTATGTAATACGGGCTGCTTTGATGATTTCTAATAATTAACTACATGCATCTGAGTAATGCACCATCAGGGTAACTATTTGAAATGTCTTAACCTGCTAGACTAAGTCCCAAAATAGGATGACTGAATGGACAAAATTACGGCCTGACATGTACCACGTTCAAGATGCCATTTCTCAAAATATTCCCTCTTCTCTGAGGTATGGCAATTTTAGGGTTGGTATATATAAGTTCAAGGGGTGTGGGGGCCTTGCACCCTACATCATGGGGTGCATGGGGGGGTTGCTTCCCTGCAAAACAAAGCTTAAAGGAGAAGATTGATTTTCAATATTCACTCTTCTTCTGTGTTTTTTTTTTTTTTTTTTTTTTGGCCTTTCAGCACTCAGCTTTATATATATATATATATATATATATATATATATATATATATATATATAAATAATATATCTATTAACACCTCCAAAGGCTATACTCCAGGGAAAGCAACAGCTGGGTAACAGTGACACAAGGAAAGAGAGTCCATCTCAAAGTTGTAAAAGCTTAAAAGGCAAATATTTTTTCCAAATTTCATAAAATAAGAAACAGGTCAAGCACTTTCATCCCTTTAGTGTTGGAATTTCTTCAAGGTTCTGAAGTTGCTTTCACAGGAGTATAGACTTTGGAGTTGTTACTGGTTTTAGAGTGGCTACATTTGGCACGCTATTTGTTTGTTATATCTATATCTATCAATCTACAAAATGGGCTAGTCCTGAGATGCATAAGACATTATTGTATTACACTAGACATAGGAAAAATAATGATAGAGCAGTCTGAGGTTTGTAAAGGATCACTTGAGTAAAAAAAAAAAAATAAAAAGCATGTGATGGCTGTTAACCTGAAAAAAACACTGGTATAGTTTGCTGTTTTCATCAACTGGCAAATCATAAGAGTTCTTTTTTTCATCTTGTTATGAAAGCAAGAACTATACAAATACATTAAGCATGCTTATAATCAATGCTGAACATATGTATTGCTTATAAATTATCACTGCAGACTTGTAGCTGACCTGGCTGACAGAAAACTGTGAGTGTGAAACTGTCAGCTGTGATAGTAGGAGTTCAAAACATATACTAATATATAATTATGAAATACATCCAGTGAAATATCAGCATATTAAATCCTGAAAGATATTTGTGAATATGTCACGTTTAGTCATCATACCTTGCACATATCAACTAGCCAGTATTTATCTCCTTTGTCAATAAATCCGTGAATAATAAAACGAGTTTTCCTGCTTGAGTTGTAGCTGGATGCAGAAATTGTTGAAGGATCAATGGCACTAATTTCCTGTTTGAAAAGCCAGCATAATAATACATTATTAACAGATTACTTTTCTTTATGGCTAGCTAATAAGGTCTATATCAGATCATAGAAACAGCTCATTATCGAATGCCGTAATGTCAAACTGCAAAACCTGAACCCTAACAATATCAAAAACTCAAAACAGTGAATTTTTCCCCAGGGTAAACATTTGCTGTTCCGAGAAACACACACCCACCACAAGCACACTAAAAAGCAGCAATCCACACACATACATTTAAAAGTTACATCTAACCCTACACTACACTCCACATACACTATCTATCCACTTACCTTAACCAAGACCCTAACCCTAAGGTCCGTCACTATCGCACACTCACCTCACTCGCGCCCTAACCCTAACTCACTTAACCCGCCCCTAACCCCAAATTCTCAGTATCGCACACTCACCTCACCCGCGCCCTAACCCTAACTCACTTAACCGCCCCTAACCCCAAATTCTGCCACAACCGCTCACTTACCTGACCCGCACCCTAACCCTAACTCACCCAACCCGCACCCTAACCCAAATGTCTGCACAATCACACACTTACCTTAACCCAACCCGTAACTTTCCACCACATCAATGACCAACCAAATTCTTTCCCTGTGTTCAATATTAGATCATTCGAAATTGTGCCGTTTCAATCTAATATAGACCCTAGCTAATACCCTTAATCATGAATTCACATACACTTTATAAAAGTATTAGCCAGCCAATATATTTCTATTCAACAATGCATTTAATCAGTACAGAATTCAAGGCTGAACTTCACTATATCGTTTATACTGTGATCCTTGTTTTATTTTCTTTACTGAAAACACCTCATCTGAGGCATTCAGAGCATAACACATTTGAAAAATCCCAAATAATATCTGTGCAAACAAGTATGGATATGTAATGCAGTGACTCACATGCTAACAGTCTCCTTCATAAATAAGATAGCTTCTTAGATTACAAAATGGAATAATGATTATCACATACAAGATATATGTTGATGTCATAACAAATGCCTTTATATATTCTACTACATCCTGAAAGTATTAGAAAGGATTTCTAAGTGAAACCATCCTGAAACCTTTGTGATCAAGGAGATTGTTTTCCTGCTTTCTTAAGAAAGCTGTCAGTTTGTGCAACTGACTGTAACATCTGGAAATCCCTGGGGAAGGATGCTATCCATCTCAGTATATTAAAGTTAGCATTGTTTTTGTTGTCTACACAAACCTATATCATGCGTTTCGTGTCACATTTATGCATATGACTCAGTACAGTAAGTGTCTTGGACATTGTTTGCTTATGTAATTTGCTGCGGGATATTTTACTTTCCTGTAGTATTTGGTACACTCCAAAGTAACTGTAAATCTGTAAGTGCAAGGTTATATCAATTACTTATAGGAACCATAGATTTGCTGACATTACTTTTTTAATATTGTCAGTCCAGACCATGAAACTAATATAATTCTCTGACTTATTGGATAAGCATTATCCAATTAGCCTAACATTTTTTAGATGCCTTGGGATTTGTTTAAGAAAATACATTATATACTGATTATCTACCGTGCTTTGTTAAGGGAGTACAGGTATGTTCTGTAAATCATTACTTTGCATTAAATGTGCATAAATGTAATAAATTTATAGATATATATATATATATATATATATATATATGTGTGTGTGTGTGTGTGTGTGTGTGTGTGTGTATATATATATATATATATATATATATATATATATACATATATCCTCTACAAATGGTCATTTGTAAAGCACGATTCAGTTCAGTGGTACATTTCAGAATGTCATTTACTTTTACGTTAAGACAAAACTGTAGTAATCTTTCACAGTCTGGCCATATATATTCATTATGCAAGCAATAACTCATAATAGGGTGGTATTAATTTGAGATGAATACTCTGGATTGCTTTGAGGAACAAGGTGAAACTGGTCACCCTTAATGCACCTAGGATGTTGCCTAACAGCAATAATGCATAGATCATGTGCAGGGCATGACGGAGTTTACAGATGCCTGCTAGGATTTGGTAACTGGGTCAAACACAGGAGGTCTGAGTACATTTCAGTACATCTTGCTTGGCATTTGTAAGAAAAGTTAATGTAAAGTAGCAAAAAATCTGCATGAAAACTTCTCACCCACCAACCCCAACACTCACAAATTATTTTGAATTCAGCCTGCTTTAGACTCTGTTCTTCCTTTGTGTTAATGTTTATATTTCAATATAATGTTTAGTGAAAGTGTAACATATTTTATTTACTTCATTTATCTAATATTGTCATTACTTCTGTAACCTTTTTAAGATATTCTTCACTGACTGTTTTACCAATGTGTATGTACAAAGCTTCTTTAAACATGTGCTTTCACACTTTTTTCCATAGCTGCATTAATCATGTAATCGTATTGCAGGCTGTGCACCAAGAGATATTTGTGTGACTCTGTGTGCTCAGTAATGGCACTCATTGGGTTCACACTTTTCTCTAACTACTTAAGCATTTTCAGTTTTGAAGTAACCCTGTAATTTGTATTTACTTTGAGTTTCTACTTGTAAACGTTCGGTGTTGAGCTTATTGTTGTACTTTTTGCAGCACCCATTACACTGTTACTGTTTGGTAAAACGTACGCGGTGCAGCAATTTGTCCCATGTTCAAAATAATGAAAAATACTTCTTCTGAGGTCTCACCAACTTGAGGAAAAAGAAAAGAGAGTTAATCTCTTACCCTGGTATCAGTGCATGCTCAAATGTAGTATACTTAGAGATAAGATCATCAGACCAAGCCAGTGAGTACTCACATTAGGGGATGAACTGGGTATAGTCCCCCCCCAGCACACACACACACACACACACACACACACACACACACACACACACACACACACACACACACACACACACACACATGCACACTCTCTTTATAAACCCTTTTATGTTCAGTAGATTTAATAGTACCTGCAGCAGTCAGAAGGGTCGATAGGGCTAAGTGGTCATTCTGTTCAGTTTCTGTATGTTTGTTGGTGATAAACCAAAACAGATCCAATATCTGACTTCAGTTACTATAGAATATTCTGAAATAAGAATATGTGATACCTTCATAGCTGTATTCATCATACCTTTAATTATCGTTCTTCAAAGAATGAATAGCTTTAATAGCAGATACCACTGTCACCCCAGGGATCACTCCAGTGGCTTTACTTGACAGAGACACTGGGAACTAAGGTCGGGTGGCACGATACCAGGGTAATCCTATGGGCTAGGCTTGTAAAGGCTCCAGAGCAATTAGCCTAGTACACACCTATGAACCTATGTGATCTTGCTGGGGTTCCTGGTTGATACTCGTGATCAGGAGCACTATAACTTGATTTGTAAAAATGGGAGTGTGATGTTGGGGAAGCTGCATTTTCTGGACTGCCGATGCAGCTTGATTGAACTCTTAGTATAAACAAATGCTGCAGACAGGGAGCTGGCAAACATGTTCAGAACTGTGACGTTGGTCTTTCCTCTGTGGTTGTATCAACATGAAGTTATATATTTAAGTAAGGGGTATGGAAGCTTTTTCCAAAAAGAACATGGAAGAGAGCAACCCCCCACCCCATCCCACCCACAAAAATCACTTGTTTCCATCACTGAATACCTCCTTTTCTTATTGCAAGGTACTTTTCTTTTCTCAGCTCATACATATATGTAAATGAGACTCTTTATATTCTCTTTTTATTACAATGGATCTGTTTCTTTTCTCTTCTTATTGTCACTGTAACATTTATCCTACACAGTTTTTCTCCCCAGGAGACTACCAAAAAGGGGCTATTAAGCCAGTGAGACTATTACAGATAGAAATAAATAATACATTTTTTTTAATTTTCTTTTTTAGATATTTTGATGGTAGTAGACACTGAATGTGTTGTAGGTTCTTTCTTTGTGTCCACTTTTTAATCGTTAGATTTACCATTTGTGGTTTCATTGCCTTGTCAGAGGTCTCCCTGAGAAATGTGTATAAGATTAGAAAATGATTTGTGCATTTAGCTACCTTTGGATTTGTAGTTTTAGGGTTTTTCTAAGATATTGTCAATAAGTGAGAAAATGAACATGTCCTTTGTTGCACTGCTTATTGTAGCATGATGTTTTTTAAGGATTTATGTGTGATTTGTCTGTAAGTTATGCACATATAATATCATGGCCAGCTTCATTTCTGAGAACTTTGGTTGGAGCAGGTGGATTAAACAACTGGTATAAGCCCCAATAAAGATGAGCCTTTGTCGCACTTAAATTAAAATTATTTTTTCTGTACTAAAAATTAAGTAAGTGATATTCTTTTCCAATAGCAAATACCCTATAATTCTATATATGCCAGATTTTACTTAAAAAATAATTAATTCATTTATTTATTTACAATGTGATAACCAGGTAGTTGAGCTAGTATATTGACCTTTTTCAGCCATGACCTGGATACAATTGCAGAGTAAAACCAGTTTATAATACATATTTTGGGATACTGAATAAATGTTTACAGTAAAACAGCTTGATATACAATATAAAATTAATTAATTACAAGTAAAAATTAATGTAGCACATTCAGTACATACAGTGCAAAGAACTTGTGAGCTGCAGTGTTATCTAGTGTCACAAAAGCAGTCCCACTTTGACTCATTTTGTAAATGTTCTCTTAAGTTTTTTTTTTTTTTTTTTGAATGTTTTCAATGTTTTTTGTATCAGTTGGCACCTGATTCCATATAAGCCAGTCTAATTCTGGATAGAGCTTTTTCTCCTATGGCTAATTTGAATCTAGGTCTGACCAAAGTGATTGTATTTTTTTCGCCATTCCTGAGGTAGTAGATTTTATTTCTAATTGAGAGTGTTCTTTTCAGGAACAGACAATAACCTCATGTAAGAATTTCAAAAGTGAGAGTATTGAGTAGATAAGTGTCTCTGTGACTAATTGGTAGCTAATGTGTCCTTTCATATAGGATGTAGAAACAGCAGTTCATACTTGCAAGAAGGGCAAATCTAAGTATTATTATTTTGGTGGCTGTACTTTCTCTGTTTTTTATTGTAGAGTATAAGGTAATAAGTGGGAGGACATATTCCATTTTAGGAATTAGTACATTTTTGGCTGAAGTCATGTGTGTTTTTAGGGAGAGTGGGTGAAAGAGTATGTTATATAGTTTCAGTTGTGATAGTGTCTTGCTGGCAATTTTATCTGTATTAATATTAATGAGATATTGAGAATTACACCAAAGTATGTTTGCTCTGGACTTCCAAGATGGTTGCAAAGTGATCAGCAGCTTAAATTCAGCTCTCCCACTGTGAAAAAAAAATCTGAGAAATAACAGCCAGTGATATTGTCAGCTTGAGTACAATTCAGTTACTGGCTAGCGAATACACTGCCTGAATGCCAGCAAAAATGATATTTAGAGAACTTGAAACAAAATTAAAACAGAAAGGTAAAGAGAAGAAACAATGTCTGGGAAGAATCTTGCAGATGTTCAGCAAAAAGCAGTTCAAGTTCCAGCTTTGGCACAAGAGATGTCTTACAGTAATTTACAGGCAAACATGAGTCAAATGTGCTAAGAGATTATTAAAATATATGAAACAATGAAGGAGTATATCAAATCAAACAGCAGAGGCTGGAAAAAGGAAGAAGCTTTAAATATCTATTCAGATGAACTGATAAAACTGCAAAAAAAAAAAAAAAAAGAGGTTGAAATGAAGAAAAGGCTGGCTGAGTATAAGATTGCTCTAGAAAAGATGTTTCAAAAAATGGTAGAGTTAAAAACAGAGCAGACAGAGAAAACCTGAGATTTTCTGTTATATCAGAGAACTTGAAGGAATAGACTACATTTTATGAAAGTGCAAATATGTAACTGGACTGGTACCACAGTAGGATTTGTTAACTGAAAGAGCACATTGTGTGCATGCTCCAAACCTGGCCATGACCTGTATTAGTAAAGATGCAATCATTCAAGGCAGATAGAGTTGATCCTGATAAAACTATTGCAGAAAGACAAAATATTAAAATTGGAGACAGTAGAGTGTTTGTGAAAAATAATTATTCATTGAACATCATGCAGAAGAGAATGAAATTTATCACAGCAATCCAGGAATGTAAAGTGATGGGGGGATTCAGGCTGCTATATCCAGTTGTCTTCAGAACATGTTTCATTTTTTGATGCAGAGCAGGCTAAGAGGGAAATATGAAAGATTGTCCAACAAGAGTGAGCCATCAGACATAAGGGGGCTCTGCTTCTCAGTCTTCTGATGGTAAGGCTAATTGAGAGACTTTGCCAGTGAAACCTCTTCCAACATTTCAAAGGAAAGTGCTTGAGAAATAGAAAAAAAGCATACGATTTGACTAGAAGAATCAGGAGTGCCTTGAGGTTGAACAAGAGTCTGGGGCTGGGAGATGGGATGAACAGGAAGATGACCAACACAACTGAAATTAGTGAATAAATGTGAGGCTATAAAGCATCAGTCATATTTGTGAAATATGGCTTTACAATAAAAAGTGGCTGAGAAAGATTGCATTTATGCTGACTTTGTTAAACTTGTCAGGGGACTGACGGGCACATGGCCCACTTCATGTCATTAATGTTTGAATGGACACTAAAATTAAAAAAAAGAAAAAAAGAGGGAAAATGCGGCTGTAAGTACAATCTTTTTTTCTAAACAGTATTTCTATAAAATATTTTATGTTGAAAATTGTACGTGATAAAATGTTTTCAGTGATTGTTATATGCAATAAAGACATTAAAGTAAATAGGTGGGGTTTTTTTCTTACATGTTTTTTAGTTTTAAGAAACATAAGCATTAAAATGTAAAAAAAAAAAAAAAAAAAAACAGAAGAAAGCCTGGAGAAAATAATGTTTAATTCAATAAGTTATAATCTTGGGCTGTTGGGTTGGGGATGGGGTGTAAAAGGGCACTGATTATAATATGAAGAATTGAAATGTTTTCTTTTACTTTTGCACAGATGAATGGATTAATGCCCTTGACTTAATTGTGTGTGTGTGTGTGTGTGTGTGTGTGTGTGTGTGTGTGTGTGTGTGTGTGTGTGTGTGTGTGTGTGTGTGTATGTGTGTGTGTGTGTGTATACAAGTGTGTTTTAAAAAATGAGAGATCACAATGTAATAAATATTTTTCTTTAAACAAATAAAAGTTCAATGCCAGTTGGGAAATCTGGAGCTGAGGACAGCTCTACATTTTGATCTTATTTTTCCATAGGAGCAACCTGACTAAAGTGAAGGCTATAAATCAAGAGGCTTGGGCATTATTTGCTGAGAGAAATGTAAGTTAAAAGGTACAAGGGCAAACAGTTCAGTAAAAAATAAAATTTGAAATTATTGGAAGTGAATAAGAGATAGCAGTGTTTCTGGTAATTAAATACTTTAATGCATTTAGTAGAACTGTATATAATTTAGTTTTATATAAAGATAGCCAGTGCACTTTATTTAAGGCTAAAAGTTAATCTTTTCAGAAAACATGCAAGTTGTTTTTTACATTAGACTTATTTGTAACAGCCTGCATTTCATTGCTGGAACCTGTGTCCTGAGAGACAGCTTTTCAATCTATCTGGAAATATACAGAGATAAGTATATATATTTTGGTTTTAGAGTATGTACTGTTAATTGTTGCTTATAGTTTTTCAGATCTCTGCTGAAAATGTTTTGTCCCACCCACGCTCCGTATTTCTGGCTCGCAGTTTAAATTTGGTGGCTTTAGCAGTTGCCTGCCCCACTGTAGATTTGGTCTGGGACACTCCCCCAGTCCCATCTCTTTACCACATTTTACCTAATAAACTCCTTCTGTGTTTGCTTTTAGTCCTTTTTAATTTAATTGCATTTTTAAACTGTGTTTGGTCTACTATTGCTACATACTCAAGTGTGCTACCTTGCACTGCATGTGAATTGTTTTTACTGCTGTTTTAGCTACTTTTCTGTAAAAAAAATAGTGTAAGCCTGTTTCCTACCTTTCCTGTAACTAGTGTAGTCCAGATACAGATTTGCTGTATCCAGGACTGTATGTAAGCTTCTGAGCCCCCCAAGCCTTTCTGTGTTGGAGGGAAGCTTTCTAGCACTAGGCAACCTGTCTACCACATAAAGAGTGGTTCTTGCCCAGAAATTGTAGTTATTGGCCATTTGGGCAATCTATTCCATCTCTCTCAACTTTCTGATTTGAAAGCCTGCATTTGCACTTGTTTCTGTCCTGTAACTCATCTAGTGCAGAACCAGATTCTTAGTTTTAGCACTTAAATTTGCTTATTCATGCTCAGCACTTGTTCAGAACTTGTAAGCACTAAATAAGCTACTAATTACTATAGCACTCAACCTTCCTCATTACCTAGAGGATAACAGTTTTTGTACTTACTTTTCTCACTTGCTTAGAGAAAAACAGCTCTTGTACTCACTTTCCTCACTTATCTAGAGGAAAATAGTTTTTTTATTCAGGCATGTCCAAGAGTCAGCTCCCAGTGTTCTCTCCTGTCTATCTGATGAATATGGGCATCTTGAGGCAATGTAGAAATTACCTCATGTACACAGACAACCCTCACCTCCTACCACCCAACACACAACCTGTGAGAGATGCACTTATCTAGCCAAACTGGAGGTAAAGCTCTCTCCAAACAAGACTGAACTTGACAGTCAAGGGAAGAAGGTAAACATTAGTACCACAACACACTCATCACATAGTCTTACTAAATCTACACGACCAAAATCCACACATAGTAACACAAAAACATTTGCGGAGGCTCTCAATAATAATCTGTCTAAGCAACAGAGACCTCCAAAGCAGAAATGCAAGCAACCTCCATCCCCCAACACAACCCAAATGACACATAGTCCACAGACTCAGTGTGCCACTCAACCACAGCCAATAAGGCAAAACAACATACCCAACACACTATTCATAGGTGACTCTATAGTCAGGCACACTGATGTCCCACTCACCGGGCTAAACAAGGAGAAAGTTACTGTCAGCTGCCTGTCAGGTGCCAGGATCCACCACCTAACAAGTACAAATATGACTCTTATCATTGTCCATGTTGGTGTGAATGACCTGAGACATACTTCCCTGGACTACATGAAAAGAGACATGGAAGAGCTCTCCGATCTTGTAGCCCAGGCAAGTATGACCCTAACCCTGAGTAGCATTCTGCCATCACCCAGAATGATACTGCAGTACAAGGACAAAATGACTGACTTCAACAACTGGCTAAGCCTCTGGTGTCATTCTAAGGGGATCCAGTATTTGTTTGGGTTGACATGGTCGACAGACCACAATGCTTTGCCAGAAATGGCCTGCACCTGTCGCCCCTGGGATTTCGGATACTGGCTAAGGCTCTTGCCGCCCCTATAGTGCCTTTTTTAGGCAAGGTTCAAATGACAAATTCATCACTGTAACAGGAACAGGCAAGCAAAAATTGAGGGTAATGCTACTCAATGCTAGAAGTCTAAATCTCAAAATGCACTCACTCGGGGCACTCCTTAAAATGGAGAACATCGATATCTGTGCAGTGACTAAGACCTGGTTCAAGGCTCCAGAGAGCACCCCTACACTACCAGGCTATAACTCATACCACACCTTTTGGCCATGTAACCTGGACTGAAACACCAAAGGTGGAGGTGTTTCCATATTCATTAAGGATATCCACACCTCCGGGCTAGTTGCGCAGCATAATGCATCCGAGGTTATCCAAGTGCAACTAACTCTGGGCAAAACTACAATCCAAATTGTAGCATGTTACAGATCCCCCACCATGCCCCAGGATTCCCACTCCTCTTTTCTTGATGTACAGGAAAATATTAGGGTTCAACCAAACACCCTAATAATGGGCGACTTCAACTGCCCCACCATTAACTGGGAAACCTACTCATGTACCAACTCCTTAGCTCAACGGTTTCTGGAATTCATAAACTCCAATGCCCTGGATCAACTTATCCACACCCCCACCAGGGGCAACAATATCCTAGACCTAATCATTACCAACATGAGTGACTGGTGTTCCATACCTGAAGTCAACTCCTCGTTGGTCCGATATCACCATAAGCTAATCACCCCCCATTTAGGAAACCACAGTAAAAAATTTCTCCAAAGACAACTTCATGCTTCCTAAGACAGAAGTGGTGAACTTCATGAAACCCATGCAGATGGACAATACAGTTACAACTGCTGAATCCTACACAAATGCACTCTATAAGCACTTACATGAGTGCATGGATCATGCTATCCCAAACAGAACTAAGACACTATCATCCAAAAAAAGGAAGCCAATCTGGTGGTCCACTGCCATAAACAAACTATACAACAGAAGGAAGAAACTGTTGCAAAAGAGATTAAAATCCCATGAGTGGAGGAGCTCCCTGATCAGCCTCAGTAAGAAGCTGAGATCCCTTATAAGATCCTCCAAAGCAAGCTACGAAAACAAAATCACCACTAATTCTAAGAACAACCACAAAGCATTCTATAGCTATGTCAAGAATGTTGATGGCAAAACCCAGATCTGCTCTGAGTTACAGCACAATGGCATGAAAATTGCTGAACCAACTGATATTGTCAAAATCCTGGCAGATATTTTCAATGCTATCTTTACCCCACCCCCCACCCCAGCCTCTAAAGGGCTCATATCTATACAGGAAGAATGCAGAGTCCCTGTAATCACAACTACGCAGGTAAAAGCTGCACTCTCTAAAGCCAAATCAGCATCCAACCAGCATCCATGGGACCGGACAACATCCCAGGCTGTGTTTTACATGAACTTCAGAACGAACTGGCTCCCCACCTAAGCACCATGTTCAATAATAGTCTCGCATCAAGCTTTGTGCCCACTGAATAGCATACAGCAACAGTTATCCCACTCCACAAAGGGGAAGCCACCACTGGTCCCGGGAACTATTGCCCTATAAGCCTGACAAGCCTGGTCTGCAAAGTCATGGAACATATCATCATGGAACTAAAAAACAAAGACATTGGTAACCTCCAAACTCTGGATACCACCCAGTTCGGGTTTGTGAAAGGCAAATCATGCCTCCTGAACCTGATTGACGTCTTTGAGGCAGTCACCAAAGCCGTAGATGAGGGTAAGGTGGTTCACACAGCCTATCTTGACCTCGCCAAGTCTTTCAACACCATCCCCCATTCTGGAATTACAGCTAAACTCACTAAACTAGGTATAAATCCCTACATCACAGGATGGGTTGCCAACTGGCTCATTGACAGAACCCACACTGTAAAAGTTGCTGACTCCAAATCTGACCTCAAACCAGTGACAAGTGGAG
Source organism: Protopterus annectens (assembly GCF_019279795.1). NCBI lineage: Eukaryota > Metazoa > Chordata > Ceratodontiformes > Protopteridae > Protopterus > Protopterus annectens. The sequence continues at coordinate 238,065,061 of NC_056748.1, read as the reverse complement.
TACCACAGGGTTCAGTCCTGGGACCTTTCCTGTTTGGTGTCTACTTCTCTGAAGTACAGGCTAACACAGAAGGCCTCTGGCTAATGAAGTTCGCAGATGACTGCAAACTAGGAGCCATAGTCAAGTCCCCAAATGATGTGGACATCCTATAGAAGGGCCTCACAGAGCCATGGCCTCAAGCTCAATGCCAAAAAGTGCAGTGTCATCCCCTTTGATAAAAACTCTGTACCCATGAACTACCACATAGGCAGAAATCTACTTAACACCGAATATGTGATAAGAGACCTTGGGACCCAGGTGGACAGTAGTCTCTCCTTTGATAGTCACATTGCCACAGTAGTCAGGAAGTCCTTCTACGTGGCACACCTCATCATAAAAGGGTTCTCATCCAGGAAAAAAAGAGGTCATTGTTCCCCTCTACTCGACACTCATTAGACCCATTATAGAGTACAACGCCCCTTTTGGAATGTACCTCACAAGACATTTGCAGCAGCTGGAAAGGCCACAGAAGTACCTCACAAAGAGGATTACTGGCCTCAAACAAATGCCCTACACAGACCATCTCAAAAAACTCCAGCTTTACTCCATAGCATATCACCTACTCTGAGGTGATCTCTGCCTAACATATAAAGCTATGTCAAACCCAGAGCTGTTGGACATGCTACACCTAATGATGGGAAATAGGAAATACACCCTGGGATCACTTCTGTGTCTCTGCTCGACAGTGGAACAGGAAAATAACTTTCTTGGGTTACATAAGCCAGGGAATCTTGTTGGCTAGGCTTACGTAGGCCCTTGGGCTGATAGCCTAGTACCTACCTATGAACTTGTCGTGGGGGGGGGATAACACAAGAATAGACAGCAATTACTTTACATAGGAGCAAAGGTTGTAATGTGTGTCTTAGCATGGCAAACCTTAATTTTAGGTTTTGTTTTGCCTGTGTGCACAACTGTTGATTTGGGAGAATTGTTCCTATCATAAGGGTTAAACTTAATTATTTAAAATTGTACATAGTTTTGTGTGTTTAAGTTAATAGGTTATGGGGTATTCAGGAGTGTTTTTTGAGGGTTTTCATTAAAATAAAAAGTCTTGTAAAATGTGACATAGGTTCAAATGGAGATGACAAGAAACTAACTATATAAAAATCAACTTGCTCAACATTAATGGGTGCATATACCATAAAAGCTGGAATTAGACATTAAAAAAGTGTCATATATAATATTTGGAACACGAATATGTACAGACAAAAAGCAAAGAGTATTGAAATGTAATAAGAAATGCATAGTGCAAATAGCAATGCCATATGAGATATATTCAGAAAGAAATGAGCATGTGAACTTGATAAAGAAAGTGGTAATAAGGGATTACTGGCAAGGGAGGAGGATTACACGGCCATGCATTTATATTACAACTAAAACTGCTATTATGGAGCTTAAGAAACAATTGGGAGAAATCATCAACTTTCAGCAGGGAATATTACTTATTGATGGGAAATGGAACTTGATTTGCAACAGTGAGGGTTTATCTGGGAGACCTAAGGGAAAATATAACAGAAGAGTGTAGATTTCTGAAGCAATTTATGCAAATATTTGGTATGGAGTTTATGAATTCAGTAGTAGGAACTCCGAGAGAATTTACATACTAGTCCCTAAAAGTACAATAACTGGGCTAGACTAGACAGAAATTATATTTCACAGGAACGTATACATTTAATTGAAAGCTTCAACACACTTCCAATAACTATTTCAGATCATATGTCAATCACAACTTAGATAAAAAATCCAGTGTAATGAAGTACAAATGAGACACTGGCACTTCCTAAAGTAGCTGTTAGAAAGGAGTGGGTGTCGGAAATTATTTGATAGTTATTAGGAAAATAGAAATTTCTTCATAAGTTATAGCTAGTTAGTTGAATAAAATGACAGTGGATTTTAAAAATAAGGTATAAATAAAAGAAAAAGTGATAATGGTTAAGAATTAGCAAGAATTGTTTACAAGGACTGAGAAAGATGTAAGTATTGCAAAATAAGGGGGATCTCACAGAACAAAAACAGGTGCAATTACACAGTAGTAAAGAGAAAATAAGCAAGTGTCTGGTTAATATACATACGTTTAGAAAGATTGCTGTGAAGCTACTGTTTTGTGATAATTACTTCAAAGCACAAAAACTTTTAGCACAACGATTTATGCAACAGAAATTAGAAAGGGTCATTGCTAATCTTAGGGAGCCTATAAAAAGAAAAATAACAGCAATCCTGTAGAGGTATCAGAGATATTTCAAAAATGTTATGAAAATTTGTATAAATCACAGGAATATGGGAATCAAGAAAAAAACACAAATAGAAATATTTATGGAAGACTTAGGTATGCCAAGGTTAGAGGTAGATGAGGCTTAACAATTGCAGTTAAAAAAGAAGGATATGAAATAAAAATGGTGATGTGAAATCAATCTAAAAGAAAATCTCCAGGAATAGGTGGTAGTCCTGTGGAAGTTTAGATGTTATGAAGAAAGAAAATTATAAAATATGGAAGGTTTTGTTTATCACTATTTAAAAATAGGGGCAGCACCAACATCCTGGAAGAAAGCTGTAGTGGCTGTAATACCTAAAGACTGTAAAGCCTCATCACACCCAGCTTCATAGAGGCCCATTTCAATTTTAAATTATGATTATAAAGTGTTTATGTCTATACTAACTAAAAGAATGGCAAAGATGTTGCCAAAAGTGATAGCTATAGATCTGTGTGATTTTTGTAGAGGGGAGGCAAACATTTGGCAACATTAATGCAACAACAATGATGCAGAGGGAAGCAGAATGTAAGAAAATACTGCTGTTGCTGATGGGTATTGGTGAAGAGAAAGTATTCAACACAATAAACTGGCATTTCATGACAAGGGTACTGGAAGGATTTGCCTTGCCTGATATAATAATAATAAGGTTAATTAGGATGCTATATGAAGAATCGGAGGCAAAAATTAATGTGAGAGGGTTGCTCTCTAATAAGTTGTGTCTGAACATAGGAACCAGGCAGGGGTATTTTCTTCCCCTTTGTTATTTGCATTATGTTTAGAGCCTTTGGCAAAGAAAATAAGAGACTCAGAAATGCAAGGATATAACTGGCATGGCCATCAAGAAAAGTTGGCTTTATTTGCAGACAATTTTATTTTGTATATCTAGACTTTATTACATATTTAGGAGGACAGTTCAGTGTTGTGGAACACTCTGAGACAGACTTAAGTCTTTTTGGGATATAAAATTAATGAAGACAAAAGAAAAGCTATAGCTGTAAACGATGTGCCCACACAAGAATTGGTTCAGCAATACCCACATTTATGGGGTCATGATAAAATTAAGTATTCAGGAGCATATGTGACAAGAGAATGTACCTTTAGTGTAATAAAAAACTGAGTAACTGAAAGCTTGTCTTTATGGATATGGATAGCAAGATACAAGTGTCAAACAGTCACAGCCCTTAAGGCCAAACACAATGCCAGACACACTAGTCATTGGTGACTCCATAGTCAGACACACTGACGTCCCGCTCACCAGACTGAGTAAGGAGAAGGTCACAGTAAGCTGCCTGTCAGGCGCTAGAATCCGCCACATAACGCAAGCACTCAGGTCTCTCAACAGCAGGTACAAATACGACTCAGTCATTGTCCACGCTGGTGTAAACGACCTGAGACGTACCTCCTTGGACTACATGAAAAGAGACATTGAGGAGCTCTCTGATTATGTAGCCCAGGCAGGTATGACCCTGACCTTGAGCAGTATCCTACCTTCACCAAGAATGATGCCACAATACAGAGATAAGATGATCAGCTTTAACAATTGGCTTAAACTCTGGTGTCATTCAAAGGGGATCCAATGTCTGTCTGCCTGGGATGACATGCTGGACAAGCCACGCTGCTTCGCAAGGGACGGCTTGCACCTGTCACCCTGGGATTCGGATATTGGCAAAGGCTCTTGCCACCCCATAGTGCCTTTTTAGGCAAGGCTGAAATTCTAAACCTACCACCCTAGAACACAAGAAAGGGAAAAAACTAAGGGTAATGCTGCTCAGTGCCAGAAGTCTAAATCTCAAAATGCACGCACTCGAGGCCCTTCTCAGTATGGAGAACATCGATGTCTGTGCAGTGACAGAAACCTGGTTCAAGGCTCCTGAGAGCACCCCAGCACTATCAGGTTTTACCTCTTATCATGCGTTCCGGCCCCAAAATCCGGACAATACCAAGAAAGGAGGGTATCCATATTCATCAAGGACACCCACACCTCAAGACTGGTGGCAACGCACGATGCATCGGAGACCATCCAGGTGCAATTAACCATAGGCAAGACTGCTCTGCAAATTGTAGCATGTTACAGGCCACCCTCACAAACTCAGGAACCTCACATGGCCTTCCTGAAAACACTAGAGGGATAAATGTATCACCAAACACCATCATACTAGGTGACTTCAGTTACCCTAATATAGACTGGGAACACTACTCAAGCCCAAACACCCTAGCCCAAAAGTTCCTGGAATTCATAAACTCAAATGCCATGGAACAACTAGTCACCATCCCACAAGAGGAGAAAACATACTTGATCTCATCATCACGAACATGGGAGCACAATTTTCAACACCGAAGTATACCCCTCACTGGTGAGATCAGATCACAAACTAATCTCGCTGGAGGTCCTCATCCCACCCCACCTGAAATAAAAAGACCACAGTAAAGAACTTCTCGAAAGCCGACTTCACACTTCTAAAGACTAGTGTGGTCTCCTTTAAGGCCCCGAGCGGGAAAACAGTACTCAAGCCGCTGAATCACTTACAAATGCCTTCTACCAGCACCTGCAGGACTGCATGGATAAGGCAATCCCAAGCAAAACAAAGACTCTTTGTACCAAAGGCAAGCGTCCAGTCTGGTGGACCCCAGCCATAAACAAACTCTACAACAAAAGGAGGAAGCTACTACAAGATAGAGCAAAATCCTTAAAAGGTAAGACACCCTTGATCACTATAAGTAAAAACTAAGAGCTCTCATAAAATCATCCAAAGCAAATTTTGAGAGAAAAATAGCTAAAGACTCAAAAGACAATCATAAGGCCTTCTTTAGCTATGTTAGAAACCTGGGAGGAAACTCCCAGATATGCTCAGAACTAGTTCAAAATGATGTGAAGATTACTGATCCTACAGACATTGCCAACATACTGGCTGACAGGTTCAGTGCAAACTTCTCCCCCCCAAAAGGAGAGATATCTATACCAAGCAATTGCAGCCCCCCAAACATCTCCAACGCCCAAGTGAGAACTGCTCTCTCCAAAGCAAAAAACACAGCATCCATGGGACCTGATGGTGTCCCCGGCTGTGTGCTCCACGAACTCAACAAGGAATTAAACCCACAGCTAGGACAGCTGTTTAATCATAGTCTTACCTCTGGATACGTACCCAGGGAGTGGCGCACTGCAACTGTGGTCCCACTTCACAAAGGCGGTGCCTCCACCGACCCTGGAAATTACCGGCCCATTAGCTTGACAAGCCTTATCTGCAAAGCCATGGAGAGGATCATAATGGACCTCATAAATAAAGACATAGGAAATTTGCAGACTTTGGATCCATCCCAGTTTGGCTTTGTCAAAGGCAGATCATGCCTTCTAAACTTGGTTGACTTGTTTGAAACAGTCACCAAAGCCATTGATGAGGAAAGGCAGTCCATACAGCCTACCTCGATCTGGCGAAGGCCTTCAATACAATACCCCACTCGGGTATCATTGAAAAACTCATCAGCTTAAATGTTAACCCATACATCACAAGATGGGTTGCAAACTGGCTGAGTGACAGAACCCACAGGGTCAGAGTTGCTGGCGCCATGTCAGACTCAAAGCCTGTCACAAGTGGTGTACCACAGGGCTCAGTCCTGGGCCCACTCTTGTTTGGCATCTACTTTTCCAAGTACAAGCAAACACAGGAGGGTTATGGCTGACAAAGTTTGCAGATGACTGCAAACTGGCGCCATAGTAGAAAACACATCTGACACAGATATCCTTCAGAAGGATCTCACAGAAAGCGGATAACTGGTGCCAGAGCCATGGCCTAAAGTTAAATGCCAAAAATGCATAGTCATACCCTTCGGGAAAAACAAGGTTACCCCTAGCTACCAAATAGGTGGCAATCCACTGAGCACAGAAGAAGTTATCAGGGACCTGGGGACCCAGGTTGATAGTAGTCTGTCATTCGACACCCATGTAGCTAAAGTAGTTAGGAAGACCTTCTACATTGCCCACCTTATCATGAAGGGATTCTCATCTAGATCAAGGGAGGTCATAGTCTCCCTATACTCATCACTCATCAGACCAATGATTGAGTACAATGCCCCATTCGGAATGTATCTGACCCGACACTTGCAGCAGCTGGAGAGGCCACAAAAGTTCCTCACCAAAAGGATAAAGGGTCTCAAACATCTGTCCTATGCTGCCCGACTGAAAGAACTCCAGTTCTATTCAGTCGCCACGCTTGCTCAGAGGTGACCTTTGCCTAACATACAAGGCCATGTCAAACCCAGATTTGATGAATATGCTTCACCTCAAAAAATCTAGATCCGTCAGAGCCACAAGGGCGGGAGACTTAAACCTCGACATGGCTATTAATAGGACGTGCTGAAGGGATAGATTCATCACCCAAAGACTCCCTATGCTGTGGAATAAAATCCCAGTATATGTGAGGCAGAGCACCTCGCTGGCCTTGTTCAAGAGAAATCTTGACCAATGGATGGGAGATCGCAGATATACCCCAGGGATTACCTCAGTGTCACTGCTCGACAGAGGCACAGCAAAATAATGGGTATAGTTCCCCATACTAAAGGGGTGGCGTAAGCCACAAAACTATGGGCTAGGCTTGTAAATGCCCTCGGGCAGATAGCCTAGTATGAACCTATGAACCTATAAGTGGGTGTATATCATGTTATCGAATCTTTAAAAGTTCAAACGTCATATGGTCGAAGCCATATGATCGAACTTTTAAAAGTTTGAAAAGCTAAAAAAAAAACAGAAAAAACCTACCTGACCATTTTAAGAAGGGGTGCAAGCCTCCCTCCAGCCCCCACATGGGGGCTGTACCCCACCCCTACACCCCACTCTTTAAATATACAAACTCCGAGATCACACTACAGTGCAGGAAAGGGAAATCTTCCCATTCCACACTGTACGGAGATCTCTGTTGAAATGTTCGAACTTTTAAAAGTTCAATCATATGGCATCGACCATATGACGTTCAAACTTTTAAAAGTACGATAACGTAATAAACACCTGATACAAGCAGTGAAAATGTTGTTAGTCTCTTTAGTTTTATATATAGGTCAGGCATATTTTTATCAACCAGAGGAGAAGTTGTGGGCAGTAATTAACAATGAGTTGAAGGATTTTATCTGGGAGGAGAAAAGGGCAAGAGTTAAGTGGGATAATATGATCCTTCCAATAGAACAAGGTAGTTTAGGATTACCTGATTTGAATGGATATTTTAGAGCAACACAGTTAAAGGAAAACTCTGGGATTAAACACAATTTTGCTCAACTGTGAGTTGCCTTCTATCCCTTTAAACTCATCCCAGCCATCTACATTTATGAGAATGCACAAACACATTTGTTAGTTCTACATTTCTTCCTTTCCATAGTATAGGGCAGGAAAGCCCATCCCCGTTCTTTAGTATCGCATCCTTTCAGTTGCAAATTGTCTCCACCTTCATGACGTACCTTCGACACAGTCAAATCAGTAGTTCCCTCTCCTGCAGATCCTCCCACACTGTGACATAGACATTTTCTAGGCCAGTCCGTTAGCAGGTACAATAAAGTGCTTCATAACTTATTGGGGAACTCTTTTACGTCCAGTGCTTCCTTCCGGAGGTAAAACTGCATTGGAATGAGTAATTCATTCTGCAAAGCTGCAGGTGAAGTCCCTGGACACAGAAATCAGTTGCTAGTAGTGTTTGATAAGTTTAGTCAGTTATTGATCCTTAATATAAAATTATGCCCCCAATTTCTGCTGGAAAATAGTAGTGTTGTTGTGGTTTTCCTGTTCATCCATTACTAATCTGCCAGCCTATTTTTACATAAGTCTGTAGTTTTGTTCTCATCCTCCATGCTGCAGAGTTTTTATGTATGTGTATGATTGTTTCTGCCTGCATGTGTGTGAATGAATGCATGCCTGACAACAGTATGTATGTCTGAGAGTGCAGAAAAGGCAGTGCTTGCGTATGTGAGAGTGAGTGAGCAATGCAGGAGAGAATGGACAGTGCATGCATGAAAGCAGTGTGTGTGTGTGTGTGTGTGTGTGTGTGTGTGTGTGTGTGTGTGTGTGTGTGTGTGTGTGTGTGTGTGTCTGTGTCTGTAGTGAGTATGTGATTGATTGGATCACTGGCAGCAGCAGCCTCTCATAATTCCCTGGGTCAAAAGTTACAGAAGTAAGGACACATGTTTTAGCTGCCTTTAAGTATTTTATTTTTTTTCTTTCTTTATTGGGCTTAGTAGAAGTTGAAAGTTTTCTAGCCAGTCTTCTACTGCAGAAAAGTATTGGGGCTTGTTGTTTTAAGTCAGGTCTTTTTGACTCATTAGAGGAAAGAGTCACCTGCATATTGCACAATGGAAGCATGCTTTGTGGAAGTGACTAGGTCATTAATGAAGACTTAAACTAGGAAAGGTCCAAGTACAGATTTTTTTTGCCATGCCATTTGATTCAGGTAGGAAGGGAGAGAAGCTAGATTACTTTTTCACTTCCTCTTCTCTATTGTTTAGGTTACTATGTAAGAACTGAAATTAATTCACACGAAGAAAGTATTTGTAGAAGCTTGTGTTGTAAATCAGTATTGACAGATTGGAAAGAGAGGGAGCAGTGAGAAGACATGTTTGCCTTCTTTTCAGGAGAGATTTGATTAACAAAGCTCAGCGAGGCAGTGGCTGTGCTATGGTATGGTGGAAGCTATGTTGAGTTAGAGAAAGGACATTGCTTTCAGAGGGATGTTTAAGAAGATGAAAGTAGATACAGCTTTCAGCGATTCTTAACAAGGGTGATTGGATTGCAATTAGTGTGCAGTTAAAACTACTTCTGGATTTGCCATCTTTGTGAAGGGGCAAATATAGCCTTCTTCCACAAAGCTGGTACATAGTTTTCTTGAATGGAGCTCATTACTAGAATTCAGATGGGTTTGGTTAAGGTCTCTGCTGCTGCTGTTTTAAGTATTCAAAAGGTAGAATGTCTGATGGTACAGTAGAAGTGTTTAGCTTTAATAAAAGTCTATATATATATATATATATATATATATATATATATATATATATATATATATATATATATAGACATAAATATAGACATATAATGTGATGTGAACAGGCACAATGGAACATGCTACTGGGGTTATTTGTATAGGATGGAACTTCATATAGGATGGAACTTCTGAGGTATGGTTATCAGTGGCTTTACTTAAATATATTACAGATTGTATAAAGTGTGAGCTGAAACGAAATAACTATATTGTTCATTTAATTTGAAATATAAGGATGGAGATGGGGAGATTAAGGAGAATAAAGAAGACTTTTAATTGAGACCCAGAAAAGTGTTAGTTATGATAATGCTTTTTTTGAAGTGTAAAATAGTAATCCTTTTTGCCTTGTCTTATTTGGCATTTTGTTAGGCTTCTAAGATGCTTATAATCTTAAAATTCTGTTCATGTTTTGTATTCTGACCAAGGTTTCCAAGCTTTATCTCTTTCTCTCATGAGCATTATGTTTTGGTTAACCAGGATGTATGCTGAAATGTAATAATTTTATTACTGATGAGGGTTTAGAGTTAAGCGTGGAGAAGAATGCATTGTTAAGCTGCATGCCAGCATCTAGGGGTAGAGAGTTTATGGTATTCCAGCTATACTGTTTTAATGTGCTGGATCTTTTGTTTCCTTTTTAAAGGCAGTGACATTTCTGACCTGCTTGTAATGGTGTTGCCTACAGATGTGGAGCTTGGTATCTAACTGCAAATGTGAAAAAAAAGTTCCTAAGTACATCTTGGAAAATACTAGAAAGGGCAATGTTGTTGGGAGCAGAGGTAAGGATCTAGTATAGAAAAGAATTAATTTGGTAGTTTTATTATACCTGGTTAGAGTGTTATTACCAGAGTGAATCCATATCATTTTAGGAATTGTGTTGGATTATTAGAGTTTAATATGTGTCAATCAATGTCAACATCTTCCAATGTAACAGTGTTCTGGTGGATGTTGGAGGATATCCAGCAAAAGATTTCTTTTGTAATGGACATGCTGTTTCCTTGGGGTTGTACAAGGCAATAACCCCAATGGTCTTATGGCAGTTGCATATACGAGTTAGGAATTTCTGCATTATTGAATCAGGGGTGGAGAGAAAAAGAGTTGGAGGATATTTGTATAGATGATAGCAACACCTGTCTTCTGTTTTCTATTAGATTGAAGGATGGAATATCCTGGGGTACAATGTCATCATCTGTGGACCTTGAGCTTAACCAGGTTTCTGATGCTAACAGTATTTTAAGACAGTAGAAAGCTATCTGTGCATGCACTTTCGGTGTTTTGTTATAAACAATTTGGAAGGTGATTTTGTGAAGATAGAGATTATATGTTATAGGAGAGTGGGGGTGGAGGGTTGAATTAATTGTATCGTTTATTGAGATAAACATTGATATTGTTTCTTCAGACCCAGGGATAGAGTGGCTGTCTCCACTTAGTTTGAAAGATAATGAGAAGTGAGGAGTAGTAGAGAGACATTTATGTTTTACGTCATCCAGTCCATAAACTTTGTCATTCTTATTTTGTTAATGTGTTTCTTTATTTCCAATAAAGAAGCTTGTTTATTTATAATATCTATGTGCAATTTACTTACTGTAATATTGATGTTGTTATGTAAATACTTATTTAAGACATTTTCATCTGTCACTTTCAACTCGATTATCTTTGGCAGAAACATTTCTAAAATTTGGTAACATCACCTCTATATCTGAAAATGTGTTGTTACTCAGTTCTAAACATTATATGTTTTATACTTAGATATCATTATGCTTTTGTTGGATAATTTACATAATCTTTTTTGATAACATTGCAAATGAATTTCTAGTTTTGTGGCTTAAAATATATTGATATTGCTCAGTTAGTTTTTTGGTTGTTTTCATATTACTTCCATTACCCTTTTAAATCAATTTGCTTCTTGTATTGACTTTTTAATTTCTCTTGTAATTTTAAAATAAACACCTCTCACTGTTAATTTTATTTACACCAGCTATGTAATTTCTCTCATATATACATTTTTAAATAATCCCATCATATAATATCAATAATTTCTCTATAGCTACTGAATACCATATTCTTCTATTTGTGTAAAATCATCTAGTTAAGTCATATATGCTTGTATTCTATATATTAATTGAACTTTTCTTGAAACTGTATTTACCTTTAAATGTTTACATTGACAAGGAATTGTGTTAGTATCATCTGTTTTATGTATTAAGTCTAGTGAAACATATGTTCTGTCTATACAGGATTGTGCACCAAAATCATAAGAATAATTTGCAAAAATATATAGATAGATAGAATTAGTTAATTAATCTGTAAATTATTCCATCCTCCAGATTGTTTTCAAATCAAGTGTTTATTAATTTTGCAGATGCAGCAATTCTTTGTTTTGTTTTTGCAATTGTATCTAGTTCTGCCATTATGCAAGTAAATTCTGCTAAAAGTAACCCAACCTTCATATCACTTTGTAGAATATCTTAGTGTTCTCTTTTATCCTTTGCCTCAGTACCTGGTAACCAATAAAAAGTTAAACTGTAAATTTAACAATCACAATAAAATACATTTCCTAGTTCAGGAATTGTATTAATTACTTTGAGGATCACTTGTGATATTTTACACTCAAAATTAAAAAAACAGAACAGAGCTACAATTTCACCCTGCACTCCCAACTCTGAGATCGCACTACAGTGGGAAAAAGGGTAAATTCCCTGTTGGAGCACTGCTACGTAGATTGAGGTATTTTGGGGATCAGGGAACTTAATGTTTCTCCCATTGTAATGTGATCTCAGAGTTGGTATATATATATATATATATATATATATATATATATATATATATATATATATATTTATTTATATTTATAGAAATGTTCTTGAAACTTGATACTAATGTTTTATTTTTTCTTTCACTGAAAATTCTTGTAAACTTATTTTTGAGTGACTTATCTTGAGTTTTTTTTCTTGACAGTATTTGAACTGAAATCTGACAGAGATAGCACTTTGGGCTTTATTTTATTTATTTATTTTATTTTACATTTGTTGACTGGGAGTGTCCGGCTGAGCTATTGCCCTTTTTCAGTGGAGGCCCGGGGAGAAAAGCTCAAAAGATCTACAATGCAATAAAAATAGGAATACAGATAAATTTCAATAACAATAGCAATAGCGAAGCCTTCCACCTATTTTGGTTTAAATCCCATACTTTTTGTGTTATTTTCTTCTTTTAAATGAAACTAGGTGGAGGGTTTCACCCCCATACCCCCCAATGTGGGGGACTGTGCCTCCCCACACACCTCCTAACTATATATACCAACTCCTGGGTCACACTACATTGGGGAAGGGTACAAATCCCTGTTATTTTCCTTAAAGTGTACTGAAGTACTAGTTGTCAGTCAAATGGGCTTTCAGTCAAATGAGGGTAACCCGTTTCTTCATTATTTCACTACATACCTTCTATGCTGGATAATAGATACAACGTGGGAATACAAAAAAAAATACATTTGGACATGGTTTTCATAGGAAAGCTTTTTGTTTCTATTAAATGATACTTCTGAAATTGTACTTTTATACTTTCAAAAGAATACTGTTATTTATTTTGTTTTTTACATGTTCTTTCATCTGGCTTTGAGTGTGGTAGCTATTAAGAAAGTGACCAGAGAATACCAATACATTATTTTTTAATAATGTATTTTTTAGTTATGTATTTATATGTATTATAGTAGGTAATATTTAGGATGATGAATGTTTTATGTGTGGTTATTTGACATTATTAGATGTAAATTGTAGGAATAGTCATTGCTCATGAATTATTCATCAACCCTGGATGTTGATTGGTTCAGTAATTAATTTTGTATTATAAATTTACTAGCAGTTGGGGCATGCTCTGTCTTGATAAAGTCTCCAAATGGTTGGAGAAGAAAGCGCTTAATTTACTGGATGTATCTGATTTATTTTTATTTGTTAAATTAAATTTCTCTTTTTTTAAGCACTTCTTAGTTGCTTATTTGGAATTTTTCATCTTTCTTCATCTCGTTGCAACCAAGGCCGTTTTTTTGAAATCTAGATACTTCCCAATAGCCTCTTCATATTGTTTCATGTTACTTATTTTATAATTCTTATTATCATTAAGATATGGCACATATTAGCATACTGGGTGTAATGCATAATAATAATAACCTTATTCCCCTTATCAGCTGGTTTAAATATAAGCTGTTTATTTTTGCTAAGTCCATGAAATGCTTTCCATTCCAGTTTTGTTAAATTATAATTAATTAGATTTTTATTTCCTATAAAGTCTTAATATAATGATTCTAAAGCAAAATCAGTCATGGAAGAGAACTGTTCTATACTGACATGGTTAAATGGTGGAATAAACTGACTCTTATGCATAATTTAGAAATGTCTAACTTGAAATATGCATTAAATACTTTTTCATCTTCAAAGTCAGACATACAAGAGTGAAAACTGTTGTCTGACACAAACTGTGTAGAAATATTACCATCTTGAATACCTTCATGGTTTTTACTACGTCGAAAATAGTTAACAAGATGTAATTTCATAACTAAGCAAAACATGTCTTTCTTCAACATATACATTCTCGGCATGACAGTAGGTATAAACTTTAAGCCACGGTTAAGCACTTCCATTTCCCTATCACTCAACACATAACCAGATAAATTAATCACATATTGAGTTTGATCAAGAGAATTTTGATTGTCCAAAGAATTATTTACAACTAAATTATCTGTCCCATAATCAGTTCAATCTAACTCGTTTGTACCTGTGATGTAAGTATGGCTGTCCTTCGTATGGTTGTGTGTCATTGAATTCAGGAGCAGATCTTGTTCTTCTGTTGGTCTTATAACCGCCATTGTCAGTTCTTTGACCCCTCTGAAAGGTCAGATCCATATAACGGGGATCTTGAGCTGCTGGTAAGTTCAGATAAACCCCGGAATCGCTTTCCCACTTTGTGGAAACTTCTGAACCCACACCGGAGCTGCCATTGTGTTGTAACTCCTCCTCCCATTCAACAGAACGGGCCCACCTCAGACTTCACTTTTTATTGGTTCTCCATGTAAATGCAGATCTGTTGCTATAATCCCGTATATCATAATGTAACTTGTGTTTTTTGATATTCAGCAGGTCTTTTTCAAAATCAGCCAATTTATTTTTTTATATCACAAAGGCAATGTTCCATCTGTTAATTACCTAACAAATGGGAAAGGGATTCACATGCCACATTGATGTCTTCTCATAATTTAGCCTGTTTAAGCCTGTCCCTTTCCACTAGTATGTTTATCCACTCAATTGAGCAATGATGGGTAGCCACTACCCATCTAATTTGGAACTTTTTGTCATTTTCATCTTTGGTATCAAAGAGCGTTGTAGGATTTTTAAAAGCCCTCAGACCCCTAGGTATAATGTCCAATTCCAAATAATGTTGTAAGCTCAAACAGTTCAAATGCACTGATAATTCCTTGGACATGAGTCGATCTAATTTCTCAAAAGCCTCTCTAGACTCAGTACACAACGAGCCACTGACCCATTGCCCCACAGTTGAAAATGGATTATTAGTCCTTCTATGATGTTCTTCTTGCAAAAACTTTTTCCAGGGTATGACATTCTCATCCCCCCGAACTGGATGCTCAGCATTTCTATCACCTATAGGAGTAGTAGATTGATCCATAGTTCTCTGGCTGGATTCTAACAGTTCCTGCCTAAAAGCTTTAGTCAAATTGAGCGAAGGATCACTGGACATCATAACAACTGGAACAACAAAGCAAGCCCACAAGGTTTAGGAAAAGCTGAAAAAAACATTGTAGAACCAGGATCCAAGCACCAAAATTTATTAAAACCTTTAGCACCTTGGCAATGTAATCTTGAGTGATGACTAATTGTGGTGGTGTCTCTCGGAAAGTGGAGCATAGAGATCTTGATATCCCAGACCATATAGTAGAAGATGATTCATGGTAGATTTTCGAACTTCTTATGTCTTCTACCCTGATTCTATGTTGAGTGCAGTAGTAATCCACATACTTTATTGCAATAATAATTTAATATGCTTGGAAATTTATGTTTATTTGGATACTTTATTTTTTTATAGATACCTAGTTTGTTTTGTTTTTTTTGTTTGTTTTTCCTGATTCATACTACATACTAGGCTAACTACCACAAGGGCCTTTTTTAGGCCTAGCCATGCATCCCAAATCTCTGACAAGTTCTGATACTCTTGATAAGTGTAAGCATGGGCCTGGCAGATGAACCATTTACAGGGTACCTGTTTGCATCAGAGACATGGGTGCCAAACCAGGGATGATTTTCCTGTTTTCCATCTAGTTTTCCAACGTGCACTTGAATTGGATTAGGGAGGAACTCATGGATGGGGAGCCTGTTCCATAGACTGGGAAGTCTCTGGGATACATACCTATCTCTCCAGCAGGTCCTATTTATATCACGGGCAAGGTTTAAGTCTTTAGAATATGTACTTCTGGTAATGTTAGTTTTGTGGATATGCAGGAGGTCCCTCAGAGTGGGGTCTGACAATGCCCTGTATGCCAGGCAATGATCTCCCCTCAAAAGCCTGTAGGAGACAGAATACAGGAATAGGGCCTTGGGGCAGTCTGCATAGGACATATTACTTATGCCCTTTATTCTTTTATTGATGAACCCCTGTGGATGTTCCAGATGTTGGATATGCATGGTTAGGTACATATCAAAGGTGGTATTGCACTCAATGTTAAGTGTGATGAATGCTGAATACAGTGGAACAATGATTTTTTAGACTTAGATGCCATACTTTGTGTATTCGTTGCACAACATAGAATGATTTCCTCCCCACTGTAGACACGTTATTAGATTACTATCTGTATGTCCCTAAATCCCTGACTACTGGGTCAACTCTAATGGGGTGTGTTATCAATGTGATAGTTACTAGGGATGGATGACAGCCATCACATAACAAGGTAATTTCTGAAGCACATGTTGCTGCACACCAGAAGTTGAATAGATGAATGAAGTTTTCATATCACCATTACACACTCCATTATGTTTCTAACTCACTCTACATTTGGCAAATAGCACTAATTGGTGGATAAGTCAGAGCAGTGGTCTAATTTGCAGAACAACTGCAGTTAGTCAACCAGATAGACCATGTATTTGCTATTATCTGCTTGGCAAAGCCAGGTACATTGTCCACTGGTAGCATGTTGATTCATTCAAAATCCAATCCATTAGTCTGCAAACTGAACAACTCTTACAAGAATTTGTCTGTCATGTGACCTTCCTAAAGAATTATCTTCAGTAATTCCTCACAAGATCCCAGACATCAAATAAATGTCAGATCGACAACTTTTTACTGCATGTATTCACCATTTGTTCTTGTTACTGAGGAGCTTTTCTCCCCAGGCCTCCACTGAAAATGGCCTCTCAACAGCCCAGTGGACCATCCCATTAAAAAAAAAAGCAAATAAATTAATGTAAAATGGTAGGTTTTAGGTAAATATAGAAAGGAAATGAGAAAGCTAAGTTGTAGCTGAGTGATTGCAGGGCTACTCAAAATTTAGAATCAAGGATAGAAAGTAGGAGGAGCATTACTGAGTGTGCGGGAAAGGGGCCCAGATAAAAGGAATGGAATAATCACAGATGAATAAGGAAGACACCTCTTCCGAGAGACACAAGAAGAGGAAGTAAAGAAAAAAGAAGTTGCGGGATTGCAGAAAGCATATATAGAGCAAGCAGAGTAAACCACCTTGGTTGACATAGTTGCAAGCAGCATGCACAGATGTGAGCGATGACAGAATCATCAAGCTGGAGGGGAAGATGTTAGGACAGGCAAAATCAGGGAGAAGGTTCTAATGATTATGAATGTATGAGGATTATCAAACCCAATCAAAACTGGACAAAGTTATTAAACAACATAACAGGGAAATAACAGATGTAGGACTAATTCAGTAGGCCAAACTAAAAATTAGAAATATGAGGAAATTATAGATGAAGAAATATCCCAAAAGAACATCAGACCATGTGTGGAGTTGGGTGGGGAAAAAAATGCAGACAATCATGTATAGATAAGGTCAGTAATTTTTTTTACTAATAATAACCTCTTGTGTTGCTGGTTTTCTTAGTAATAAAACACTCTTGTTTGTGCATTGGCCACTTCTTATAGTTTTCGAGTGCTTTCAGTATGCTTCCTGACACGATCCGTTCTCTGGAGTCTGTAGTTTGTTTGATTGCTGACTTTTCCATGGTTTAGAATGAATGGAAGGTGCCAGCACAGCTTTCCTGTAATGAGTCCATGGCAGTAACAGGTGATTATGCATGCTATTCTACAAATACCGAAATACACAGTTACGTAGTAGCAGCTATAGTATACTGGAAGTCTCCACTACTTTTCCTGCTACATCTAACTAAGAGCAAACTCACCTCTATGCACAATGTAAGAAGGCAATGCACACTGTTTGCCTTACATGGTAGGCCCCCCAGACATTGATGTCTATCTCATACAAGTGAACGGCCAAATTGTCAAACATATCATCTCATCGACAATACAGGCCATCTAACTGTTCTAACTCAGATTGCGTTACAGTAGGGATAAAGACATTTTCCCTTTCCCTTAGTGTAGTGCTATCTCACCATTGATATATAATTAGCAGGGTATGGTGGGTGTAGCCCCACCACATGGGGGGGGGTTGGCAGTCCGCACTGTTGACCAGATGACGTTCAACAGTGTGGCCATTTCCTGATGTGACATAGATCCCTCAGATTGTTTTACAACAGGCAGAAATCAAGCCGCCAATGCAGCAGTATGCAATTAGTTGGCATTTTTAATTTTTTAATTAACACCGTATAAACAAGCAATATTTTAGCACTGCCAGAATTTAGGGGTGGCATGCAAGAGAACTGAAAGTGTAAATTATTTTTTTCTTTTTTACCTTAAAATACCTTTATTGAATTATCATTTGTGACATATGCAAACTTACATTTATATAAAAATAATCAAACCATACTAACAAGTTCTCATTTGCAAACATTATACAGTTTGTTCTATAAGATATACTCAATCACACATTAGTAAGTATTAGATCTTACAGTTTCTCTTAGAGATTTATAGAAATATACCCAGATTACTCTAGCTGTTTTCTACATTTATGTCAGACTACCCTACAGTATTGGTTTAAAGCATTTTACTGTGATCTCTAAACTCTCTGTTGCCACTGTGTTGAATTAATGAGTATTGTCTTGTGTGTTTATTTATTATTAAATATTTTTAAACCGTTCAACTGTGGCTGTTTTGTGTAAAGATAATTTAAGCTCTAGAGTACTTGCATGTATTTAGTGATACTGTACAAAGCCACTCCAATAGTCTTGCTGTTCGACACACTTACCATTTGGATAATAGTAATATCACACAGTAATATTGGGCACCCTTTGGTAAGAGCCTTTATAGTAGCTGATAAGGGTAAGTGGTGACGGTTGGTACTACCGTATAGTCTGCGCAGAAGGGGTCATAGCTGGAGAACCTGGGCCAGCCTTCCCCAGGGGTGTTTGTGTGTTTGTATATAATTCAAATCTCAAAGTGTATTTGTGTGTCTCAGCTACTTGGGCAGGGACACGAAGCACTGCTTGGACAGAGAGTGTACTGGAGGTTTTGACTTGCCTACTCAGCTGGAATCTTAACCATATAGCTGTGCCAGTGGGGAGTCTTACTAGGGATCTGGAGAGAAATGGAGAAACCAGCCCCAGACTGACTGATCTTTGTGTGATCTTAAGGGAAATTGTACTTTACTGTGTATTCACTTGTTATCCTTCCCAATGTGGATGCCCTTAACTGGTGTTAGTGTTGAGGATTGAGGCTCCTTGTTTACTGGGCCAGGGCACAGGAGTCACATGTGTTCTCAGCATTATGTTTCCTTTGCCAGCTTCCTGCAGTAAATTCCAACCCCCTCTTGCCTGTACTCTATCCCTCTAACTGCAGTTATCCATATCACCAGACTCTTCTTTCTCCATTCCCGTGTTTATTATTTTTTTCTTAGTAGATGTTAAAGACAGAGAATTCCCTGTCAGTGCTCTCATCCAGAGTCCCTGTCTACTGGAACCCAACCCAATACTGGGTATTCTGCCAGATTGCATGTTTGTGGTGAGAGTAGTCAGTGTCGCACAGGATGGGAGAGTCATGTTGGGCTGTTCCTCTCATCTGTGTAGAATTTGTACAGCTGTCCCTAACTTTGGCTCAAAAAAATACTCTCTCTCTCTCTCCCTTAAAATTCAACATTTATGGATAACTTCTGAGGTAACAGCACCACTGTTTACAAGAGCCTTTAAATTTGGAATGCGTTCTGTAATATTGCTTGCTTTATCCTTAATTCTCCAGATGGTTACTCTGCCAAAGACTTCTGAATTTAAAAGGTATGCCAAACATCACCATACACTCCCTGTATAACATAGGGCATAAACGTGACATTCAGGCTTATTAAAAATGGAACTTCTTTGCCAACAGTCTGTTTACCTGCATCTGTTTTCTGCCATTTAAATCATTTTTGTTCTCCAGTGACTTCCTATGCCTGTTTGCTGTTTTTGCAAGATAAGTGCTCCATTGCAGATTTTGATTTTTCTTTGTCTGTTTTTTTTTTTTTCTTGAAGTTAATGTCATCCTGGAAGGGTAAATGCCAGTGTGGAAGACAGATTTCCCATAGAGACTGCCAGGATAAATGTATTTTGCTTGGTCGCTTATGACTATACGTCCTGTTGTATTTGTGAGGCGGTTGTTCCGAAAACCTACAGTACACTTTCTTCCCTTTCCTTGTATCTTGAGAGCAAGCATCTTAGGTTACTTGCCAAAGATACTATGGAAGGAATTCCCCCCACCCCACCCCCACTCCCTGAGGGTCAGCCATTAGTCTGTGCAGGACAATTTCATATGTGTAGTTGTATAGTTATTTTTAGTTGAAAGGCTTTACTATTAAAGAGAGTATGTTAGTTGCAGTAGGGCACTGACAATTTCATAAGGCCATGGACAGAGGTAAGGAAAAGAATCAAACTCTGCAAACCTGTTGTGTATCCATGAAGTATCTATTGTAACAACAAAAAAATATTGAGCATATCTAACAAGCAGGAACCAATTTCCATAGACACTCTTTCACAATCTCTGAGATGCCATTCGTTATTAGACATGAGCCTGAATAGCAAGTGTGTGGTCACATGCCACAGGCATCACACTGTGTAGCAGTTATGCCCTCCTAACAGTGTTTATAATCCAAGCCATTGTGTAGTGTGCTCCCTTTCACCTGTGCAGATGATGATGGCTGGTACCCTTGACACATTTATAACTTGTCTGACCACGTACTAATGTCTGATGCACAGTGTCAGACAGCATTACATTATGCAGCTGTCAAGTTGATGGCAAACGAGTTTGTGTGATGTGATACATGTATTTTTGATATCCTTAAGTAATTTGGAGGGCCTGCACATATTTCCACAAAGAGGAGAGTGCTGTAAAGTGTGCTTTTGGATCTCTGACTGCTTGGAGTAAAATGTGCAATATTCCCAAATGCCACACAGCATGGCCTGGTACAATCAGTTCTAATAAGGTAGACAGGAAAATTATGGAGGCAAAATTGTCATTCATTACTCTGACACTGTCAGTAGCAGGTCAATCATGTGCGCTTATTGCCTGATTTGACAAGTTTAGTTAGTACAACTTCAAATTGGATGCTGCAATCCTCCATTTACTGAAGGGTGTAAACCCTCCTACATGGTGTTTCATGCAAACTGCACACATTTCTTTCTTAGTTTTGGAGAGAACATAGCAAAAGTTGTAATGTGAAACTATGAAGAATTGTGTTTGGCTGAGTTGTGTCGGCTGCAAATAAATTAATAACTCAATATATGAGCAGTTTAACAGTAAGACTGGAAATATGCACAAAGACAGGGAGTGGCTCAAAGAAAATATACTAATCTGGTTAAAGGAATAGAGGATTGCTAAATAGTTTTCATTTGAATTAGAGAATATCATATTAAGTTCAAAAATGCATCAGTTATATACATAATGCAAGTGATACTTAACTTTCTCCAAAATATTCAGTCGGCACCCCCTCCCCAAAGAAGCTTCATTGCATGGACTGTAGAATACAGTCAGTTTTCAGTACATTATTTTACTGTGCCAGTAACAGACACAGATTTGCAAATTACTGTTTTGCTGTCGTTCAAAAAATGTGGAGATGATGCGAATGTCAGGAAATTACAGAAATAGCATGTCACAAGACTGCTGTTCTCAAAGAGATTGGAAAGCAAAAATAAGTTAACATAATAATGTTTTGTAGAAATAAATAGGGGTAAATCAAAAATCAGTAGTAATAAAACACAATGAAATAATCAAAAATTATCTGAAACTGCCTTCCGGAAATTAAATTGAAATTTTTTAAATAAATCTTTCTGCTGCTGACAAACAAATTAAATAAATAAATCATACTGCAGGCAGAGGGGAAGACATTTAAAATGGTACTACTCCCTTCCTTTCAATTCTGAGCTGTCAGTTCCAGTGACAGTTTTAACACCTCTGCAGTAGTGTTGGGGGAGAGGACTGTCAATTCATGTCGAACTACAAAAGAACACCTAGAACAAAGTCATCCAATTTAGCTACAACTCTGGCTGCCGCTTGATAACTTCAAATTATAGTGTAAAGCAAGCTCTGAGCTAAACATAAATGAGGGTGATTAGCAACCAGAAAAGAAACAGGCCTCTTACAGAAGGAATACAAACTGACAGTGAGTCACAGATTTCCCATTATATGTCAATGGAATGGGAATTCACAGTTACTTTCTTATGTCTGGCATGAGTCATAGAAAAAAGACTTGAAATGCTTTATGGGAAAGAGAAAGGGTTGAAGGAGAAGCAGATCACGTTGATATATCAAGCCTCACCGTGTTGTGGTAAACAGGCTAAAACTACAAATAAAGTACTTAGAGTGATTTTGAGGTGTTAAAATAGGTCTGGAAACAAAGATAGACTGAAAAAAACATATTTTTTTAGTTCTAGGGTGGAGCTTTCCTTTAAGGCTCATATAAAAACAACACAGGCAGAAAGCTATAATTCGAAGTAGAAAGGGATGATGATGAATCGGGGCAATTTTAAGAAATAAGAAGAGAATGGGATTCTGGATGCAGATTCTTAAGGAGAATAACAACAGCCATACAGAATATTAAATTTATAAAGTAGCAAAAATTATTCTAAGAAGTATTTATTTATTTTATTTATTTATTTACATTTGTTGACCGGGCTAGTAAGTCAGCATAAAAATGGAGAAATTATATTCTGTGCATAGGGATGATTGTAATTAGGGATACGGAATAGACAAGAGGTGAAGTGGAATTTACTGGAGAAAACTGTCAAAAGACCCAAGCTATTGGGAGCAAATAACTAGACAGAGAGAGAGAGTGAGAGAGAGAGAGAGAGAGAGAGAGAGAGAGAAAGGTAACGAAGTGGGAAGAGGTCAAGAAGACATTTGGGCTACAGACTGCCTTCCCTATCAGGGATTGATATGAGAGTAAAGGCAAAGAGAAAGGGACGGTGAAATCCCAAGAGAATGGCCTGCTCTAGTAGAGTTTTTAGTTGAATATAGAACAAAAGATTCTTCTAAAAAGGGATAATTAGTAGGATATATAAACTATTACACAATAGCTATAGGAATCAATGAGAGGAGCTTAGAAAAGATGGGGAAGGGAGACTGGATGAGCAATTCACAAGGAAATAATCGGATGACAAATGTATGGCTCCGAAATATGCAACAAAGTCTAGAAGATTTAGGATTTTGCTTGGAAGTCTTTGCATAGGTATTTTATACTCCAAACAGACTCCAAAGAGTTTTCCTCAGGTAGATGGTAAATGCTGAAGGGATGATGGGGAAGAAACAGGTAACTGATAACATATGTTTAGGGAGGATAAAGAGTTGGGAGACTTCCCTATGGAGTACTATGTCAGAAATACTGACTGAAGAAATGGGTGTAACTAAGGAAATTATTTTTTGAGCTACGATACAGGATCTTAATTGCCTATACATAATAAGGCCTTGTTAAGTTTGATTCTGGTAGCTGCCAAAAAAAGCAATTACAAGAAAAGGAAATTAAAGCCTTAACCAACTGTATTTGAATTAGTCAATATTGCAATAAAAATAAAAGGAGTGCAGGCACCTAGGAAGTGAGACATTTCCCTGTGCTATGTTTGGTTGGGGACACATGACTGAAGTGACATTCAACTGAAGAAAAGATGATTAATGTGAATTCCCTGTCGTCAAAGAGAAGACTGCAGTGCTATGCCCACAACTTCAATATCCAAATGCACAGGGGGAAATAATGTCCATGACCCCCAAGGCAGCATGAAACAGCAGGCAGTATAGCAGCAACAGGCTGTCCAGTGGGCATATCAGTGGCAGTAAAAATGCAGTTTATAATGTTCAGTGCCTTTTAATTGGTGTTTGTGGACCACAACACCCATCACAATATCTACAGAATATTACCTAAAATGCACACTGAAGCATAAATGTGACTATAGTAGCATGCAGGATTTCCCCCATGCTGTAGCACACTTGTACATGTTGTAGTTACATAAGCATGTACTGTACACAGAGCACAACACTCATTATTTCTTCTGCCCCCCTGCACTTGATTATTAAAGCTGTGGGCATGGCAGTGTGTGTTTCTCTTTGCCTACAGGGAATTAATAACAGCCATATTTCCCTGCAGCTAAATGTTGCTACAGCCATGTGTCCCCAACCAACTGTACCGCAGTGAAATGTCTTGCTGCCTAGGTGCCTGAACCCATCACATATATTTTTTATATAACTATCATCAGTACAACATTACATAAATTGATCAATTCCCACCTCACTCCTCATCCTAAACCTTATTCTGCATGTATTGTTCCCACAATTTTCATTTTTTTCCTATGTAATTTGTTCATACACGTTTCTAAAGATCCCATTTCCACTTCTTTTATCGGGCTCAGGCACCTAGGCAGCAAGACATTTCACTGTGGTACAGTTGGTTGGGGACACATGACTGTAGCAACATTCAGCTGCAGGGAAATATGGCTATAACACAGTAACTATTACAATTGTAATATTTTGTAAGCAACTTACAATATCTCAGCAACCACTCATTATACACATACTGTCATCAGCATTTTATTCATATAGCTGAGAGATTTCATATAAGGCTAAGGAGTGCTGTCTGTGTTACTTAGTTGTTGAGATATTTAGAAAAATGTGAAAATTATATTTATATAAATTAATATCATAAAAACAACAGTTAATATTTATGTACCTGCACTAGACGGAGGTCAAATATTAATGCAGTTGAGTTTGCCATGGTGTGAGCTCTAACATGAAATATTTTAAAACCTTGTACATAGCATGGTTTTGGAATTATTGATGCAAATATGAACAAGCAATATTTGATGCCTAGAGACATCAGTAGGAATTAACTGCAGATGCACCTGGAGGCATCACTCAAATGTAATGAGTTAAGCAAGTATATAAACTCAACTGTGCCTGACTGGATTAAAACCAGGTCCTCCCAAAAAAACAAACCACCCTTGTGGACCTTAAGTATAAACAAATTATATAACAAAAGGAAGAAACTGATATCTAAGAATAAGACAAGTGAGAACTGACTCAGCAGAGGAAGAATCCCCTTGACAACTTGAACAAGCATATCAGAAATCTTGTGAAGTCCTCTAATGGTAATTATGAAGGCAAAATACAATCCCAAGCTAAGTATTATCATAAGGTATTCTTTAACTATATCCGGAATCTAAAATGGAATATCGAGCTATATGCAGAACTGGTAGTAAATGGTACCACTCATACTATACCAGAGGAAATTGCCAATGTGCTAGCTGACAGATTTGGTGCAAACTTCACTCCCTGTCCCCACCTACCATACCTCAAAGCATACCTAACACCAGTTCTAGTATCTCTAGAGATCAGCTCATATTTGCACTCTCCAAGGCCAAAAACACGGCATCAGTGGGACCAGATAACATCCCAGGTTGCTTATTAAGCAATCTAAAACAGGACCTAGCAGACCCACATGGTGTTCTCTTTAACCATAGACTGAGAACTGTCGTTGTTCCAGCAGAGTGGAGAACAGCAAAAGTAATCCCCTTATGTAAAGGGAGGCCATCCGCCAACCTTGGAAACTATAGACCAAAAAGTCTTACCAGCCTCATCTGCAAGGCCATGGAAAGGATCATCATGAACCTTATCAACAAGGACATACGTGACCTTCATACTCTAAACCCAACCTAGTTTGGCATTAAGGGTAGATCATGCTTATTAAACCTAGTAGACTTCTTTGAGAAAGTCACCAAACAAAGCCCTGGATGAAGGTAAGACAGTGCATGCTGACTATCTTAACCTAGCCAAGGCTGTTGACACAAAAACTCCACCCTCAGGTATCATTGAAAACGTCTCCCAGCTGGAGATTGGCTTGGATGGGTGAGATTGTGTTAATGATTGAAAAAAATGTTAAAAGGCTGGATTACAAGTTAAAACATTGAAGGATAAGTGTTTGGTGATAAAAGAAAAATGAAAATAAATAAGAAAATAGTTTGAATATATTATGCCACAAATTACAAAAGTGCACTGGAAGTGAAATCTGGACAGTATGAAAATATAGTAGGCAACTGAGTGAAATAATGGTAGAAAATAAAAAAGTTACTGATTTGGTAGAAAAATATTTTTTATCTATTATGCAAGAAAAAATGTATATGTGTTGAACACTTGTATAATGGAAAAAAATAGAATATCTTGAGTATATACATTTCTAGCTAAGATGGCGAAAGAACTGTTAACAGATATTTTTCCAGTTTTATTTGGGGGGGGTCAATTTGAAAAACTAAAGAGGGGAGGGATATAGAATAAAAAGAAGGTGGCTTGAATTAAAAAAAAAATTATATATTTAACATCTACGGATCTGTTTTGGGGAATAAGAAATACAAAAGAGAAAGAATAAAAATGATAGAAAACCATTATATGCAAAATATGAAGAAGCATGGGAGATGAAGAATGAACAGAAGTAATAATCAGGCATAACTGGAAAGGAAATAATAGGAAAATAAAATTAAGTTATGGAAGTTCAAATTTAATGAAATTGACAGAAATAGAAAACAATGTCATATTACAGTTACAGAAAATATTACTTGGTATAGCAAGAAAGAATTAAAGGATGAGGTAAAGAATGCAGTAAAAAATAAAAGGAAAGGGGATCAGATGTTTTATGAGGTGGGAAATTTCTGTGGAGAATTCTGTTGGATAAATTACCAGTAAAAGTGATATGAAATATAAAGTTACAGTAGAAAGGAAATGTAATGAATGATGAAGAAGCAACAAAATATTTTCTGGAATGTAAAAAGAATGAAATGTTTAGAGGAAGTCTAAAAATTAGTGTAAATGTGAAAGATTCAGAAATATAAATATGGATATGATATTGCATGGAAAGTATGACAAAGAAAGGAAATATAAATCTGATAAATGGGCCAAAATATTACTTGTAGTAATTTGGGTACTGGGGAAAAGATGTATACACTATTTCATAGTAAAAGTAGAGAAGATAAAGATGTGTTGTCTACACTAAAACGATGGTCATGGAAAAAAGGATGGAGGAATAGAAGAAAGAGTAAAAAGGCAAAAGAAATAAGGGACTATTGTTAACATGGTGAAATGTGATTATGACAATATGAAGAGTATAAATAATATTAATGTGAAACTGAAATTGTATATATTGTGAATATAAAAGTACATATAATGTAAATACATATATATATATATATATATATATATATATATATATATATATATATTGAAATTTCATAACGTTGAATTTTATAACACTGAGACCAAAACCTCTAAATCCCAACACACTGAAAACCCAAAATATTGAAAACTCAAAACACTGAAAGTCTGCAAAAAAAAAAAAAAATATTTAAAAAAAAAAAAAGTAAACAGCAACAGCCATTCTGTCATTTTTTTTGAGCTCACTTTAGCGAAAGTGCATTTTTAGTTAAAATATACTTTTATGGACATGTGCTCAACCATTTCAGTTTCGTTGAAATGTGTCATCTTTAATTAGCCCTAGATCCATATATATATATATATATATATATATATATATATATATATATATATATACATATATATATCTATATATATATATATATATATATATATATATATATATATACACACACACACAGACACACACACACACACACACACACACACACACACACACATATATATATATATATATATATATATATATAAACTTTTAATTATTGTAAATGCCACAAATAATGTGATCAAATATATTCGGTTGTTCAAAGCTTTGGCTGTTTATTTTATATTTGAGAAAGGTCCTACTCTTTTTATGAATTTTCAGTTTTGTTTATAGGCAAAAAGGGAACATATTTCTAGTACAGGTAAATATAAAACTGATTTTTCTTTATTCATAGCCCTTCTTTATTAGAAGTGGAAGGGAGAAAGAAGTAGGTAGGTTTTTCAGTCCACACTGGTATATGGGTCCTATTCAAGTTTGTTGCTACTGTACTACAGGTAAGGAAAAGTATAAAGAGAACAACAGAAACGTATACCTCTTTGTAGGTGAAGTGCACTTTGATGCAAAAGTTATTTTTAATCACATGAATGTGAAAGACTTTTATGTTTCTTGGAGTGAATGATAGGTGGTATATAAAGAGAAATATTATGTCAAGGAAAAGAAAAGGTTAAAAATTAAGTGTATAAGGAATGGTAACAGCCATTTTACATGGCTATTGGGAATAATGATATGGGCGGCTGACTTTTGACATGAATAAACTATGTAGTAAAGATGTTTTATATAGACAGCAATATTGTGTATAAGGAACTTAAGAGAAAATTTATATTTTATTAATGTATATTGTTCAGAGATAAGAACAGGAGAAAGGGCAGATGGTCAAAGTGGGGTAGATTTATGTATGGTGATATAATAAGATTGGTAGATGAGTATTTATATAGCTTATATAGTCATGTTAGTAATTTTGTTTCAACAGTTTGTGAAGTTCCTTATTTTACTGCTGAATAGGGTACATTGTTGGATGATCATTTTACCATAGAAGAATTGAATAAGACTTTGTGTCAGGGACAAGTACACTCTGTACTCAGTGAGGATGGTTTAAGTTATGACTTTTATAAAGTGACATTACATAGAAAAAGTGCTTTTGCAGTCTTCAAATTAATGTTTTCCTTCTGATTCAGTTCCTAAATCAGTTTGTAAGGGGGTGGTGAAGTTGATTTGGAAAAAGGATGGGATTGAAAGCAGTTTATAATTCTGGAGGGCTATCATTTGGGGCAGTGCGGATTATAACATTTTGACTGAACTGCTTCAGAATTGGAAGATAACAGTTTTGAATTAGGTATTGAGTTCAAGTGTATATGGCACCCCTGGGAGGAATATGAGATGTTGTTTTTAGTAAAGGAACCTATCAGAAGGCTTCAAAGCTAGAAACTAAAGAGGAACTTGGTCATGTATAATATTAAGAAAGCATATGATTCAGTTAGACATCACAGTATGTGGAATATATTCTAGAAATGTAGGCTTTCTAGGAAGCTTTGGCATCTTTCACAGTGTGTGTATTCTGTATCTTAGGTCTATCCTTTAGAAAATTGCTTGGATTGGATGCAGCATCAAATTTCATGTAGGAGTTAAACAAGGAAGTCCACTGAGCCCCTTGCTTTTTTGTTTAATGGTGAATCCAATTACGTTTCAGGTGACCAAAACTATGCTCCAGCCAGTATACTTCTTTCTTTGGATAGTGTGATTTTCCTACTTTGACATATACAGATGGTTTAGTTCTGGGGGTAAAACATAAGTCTTGGATTTAGCCGAGTTTTGATTCTATATTCGCTGAATTACAGAAAGTAGGTCTATCTATTAATAGGGATAAATGCTCTGGTTTTGGTTGTCATAGGACACTTTTTATATTTCTTCCTCTGTAGCTTCTGTGAAGTTTAAGGGGAGGCATTCTTTTGGGAATGAGAAAGTATTTTTTGATCAATGAGTAATCTCATTTAAATCATGTGAAGAGAGGTTTTATATGTAAAAAACAGAGAAGTGAGAATTGGTGCTTCTTCATCCATTCATAATCTCCCTTTTCATGTTTTTACATTTGGGATGAGAGCGTCACGTGAAGAGTGATCATCATTTAGAACCAGTGTTCATGGTGCCAGATGGTAAGCTAGCACTTTTTGCAGTCTTTATTTTTGTGTTTATTTATGTGTGTGTGTGTGTGTGTGTGTGTGTGTGTGTGTGTGTGTGTGTGTGTGTGTGTGTGCGTGTGTGTGTGTGTGTGTGTGTGTGTGTGTGTTTTACATGCTTGTTCTCAGACTATCCTTAATATACATTTAACAGAAAGTCACAGTACTTTGTTCTGATGGAGGTAAGAAATTAAAGAAGCCTTTGTGTACATGACAACTGTTGGAAGTTTAAAAAAAAACTAGGGACTAGAAATTGTCCCCCTCCTAAAACAAGGCAATTGTGGTACTTAAAAATATTGGAACATTTCTTTTTAATGGACCCATGAGTGCATCACTCTAACACTATTAAACAGAGCATGGCCAATAGGAAATAAAAGTTTCTGACATGGATGGAGTGCTTACATTTTTTGTAGAAGGAAATTGGTTGTTAACAGGGAGATGAAATATAAATATTATGTGGGACAAAGTTGTTCCTACTATAACCAGGAAGAGATCTTGTCTTATGCCTTGTTGGACTGCCCTAGGGTCTTGTGATTTTGAAATAAATTGTCCTGTTTTTGAAACATTCATTTATTGGGGCAGTGATATATGAAATGATTGTATATGAAAATGATGATGATTGTGGGTACAGTGGGTGAATACTCTTGGTAAAAAAAAAATCCCTGTGCATTTTTTATGTCAAGGATACTGTGGAGAAGTATTATATAATCAGATTTAGGATTTAAAATGTTTATTTAAGAAGATTATTTTTTTGATTATAGGTGAAAGGGTGGGGGGATTTGTTTTGGAATATAATTCAGTCATTATATTACTATCTGTCTACCTTTGTTACTTGATTGACCATTTGCATTAAAAAAAATTAAAAAATAATATATTCAGTAAATGCTGAGTCAACAAAATGCATTCATACAATTGAATGCAGGTTGCATAATGGCAGTCATCATACAATAATATAACATACCAAGCAATTAAAAGAAGATGGCTTCCTTAGTGTTGACAGGTGCTGCAAGTGTGGGACTAAAGATGTAGGTCTTTTAGATGGAGGACATGAATGTGAGATGATGAGAGCATATGAGTGCATCGTCCTGAGATGTCATGAGTTGATATCACAGGTTTCTATGTGCAGCTTAAATGAGCTGGGATAGTTTGAGTGAAGGGAGTAAGAATCAGTGAGCTGCCAAGACTGCAAAGGAAATTGTTTGGGACATTTTTTTTTTCAAATATAATTTTTATTAGTTTTGCAAGATTTATAACAGA
>NC_056748.1:238001738-238029238 GCF_019279795.1 Protopterus annectens | reverse complement strand
TGGTGCACAGAGCTGTGAGTTCTATTCTCACACCTAGTTAGTTGGAGAATTAGTTTTCCAATACTGATACTGTAGTACAGCATAAGTAAGTTGCTGCACTCCTGAGTGTGTTGTTCTTCAAATGAAACATTAAACTTAGGCCCAGTCTGTCTGAGTGGATGGTAGCTCAAGTGGATATAAAAGATCCTACGACACTTGCCAAAAAGAGGAGGGGAAGTTCCTCAGAGCTGTGGCCAAGTTATGAATACCACCTCGGGTCTCCCTTGAAAAAAGGCTGCTGGTATAGTAGGACTAATCCAGCCAACAAAGTGAAAATAAATAAACATTTTTGTATGTAGCACGATCTTTCATTATACGGTAGTTAATAAAAAATAATAACTTAAAACACACTGTAGACAATATTTGAACTTGTGTTGCACTTAATATCCTATACACTGATGGTGCTTGACAGAAAAGATGTGCATTACCCTTTCAAGTCTGCAAAACAACACAGATTCACATTTTGCAACTTAAACCACAAACTTTCAAGACATTGCTTTTAATGGCAGAAATAGAACAATATTAGTTTTACTAGTCCAAGAAATTATCAGCTTTTAAAATTCTTGAGGTTTTCATTCCAGTTTCAATTCTATTAATGCTAGATAAGAACCTACTCTAATCTGTATTGCAATAAACAACATGTTAGAGTTCTCTTTTATATAATAAACACAAACTTCTACTTATATTATTCACATAATCACATTTCACATTATGCTGAGAAAATTCTAAACACAAAAGTGTGCTTGTACACTAATAATAAAGGAAGCAGAGATAAAAATGATGGATACAATTAATTTCTTACCATGTACAGTGCAGAGCAGAATAATTGCTGCTACAGAAGCTCCCAACATCTGAAACAAAATTAAAAATGTATAAAAAATATGATTGACTCTCTAACAAGTAATAGAAACTGTATAAATGAAAATTTTTATATAGTAAAAATATTTTGAGAAGCACACAACATCTCTGAAAGAATGTCTTACCTTCATTTCAGACACAATGTTGAGTACATCATATTACATCATATCCCCTTTATATATTCTTGCTAAAAACTCTGTGTGCCATTTTTTTACCTTTTATTTAAATGGCAACTTACACATTTCAACATTATTTACATGTTATTTGTTTTTACTTGCACAGTATGCAGTTTTGCTTGTGCAATCTTTTGCAGAGTCATAGGTGACAACACCCTTCTTTTCCAAATGTCCATATGCACTTTGCATACTTTGTTGATTTTGTTCTAACACCAGTTATATTTCAAAATACATTTTTTATTATGCAATAAATTATGGTTAGGGCATTAACTTTGGCAAGCAGTTCAGGAAAAAAGTAGAAGTTGTTTTAACCTTGCTTATGTTTTAATCAATCATAACAGAATAAATTAACTAACCTTGTCGTGCACTTTGGTTATGAAAAACACAACAGGGAGCCCCCTATGTGAAGCATGTATGTAGGATTGTGCATTGCTTATACAACTCTAAAAGGTTATCCATAAACTCCTACTTACCACTTTCTGTAACTGCCTTTACAAAATTATTGGGTAGCATTTATAGTCCTGCAATATTCAAATGTGCAAGCGTATTTATTTAGATTTATTTTCTGGGTAGTGCACTGATCAGTATTGATCAATTTCAGGCGCATATCTGGGTGAAAACTAAAACATTTCACAAACAAACAAAAAATACAGAAATGTAAGCAACTGAATGTGTGAAATATGCCACTTTACCTATATGCAAATACAGTAAGTGCAAACTAGTGTTGTTGGCTTCCACATACATGAAGCCAGAGAAGAACTGCCCAGGTAAACTGTACTGAACTTCAACTGTATAAAATTAGATAACAAGTATGCTGGAATATATGTATCTTTTGCACAGGGGTGTTACTGCTGCCTATCTTCTTAAGTCCCTGAACTATCTTTTTAAGATGTTCCTCATTAGATCATCAATGCAGTATTAATTCTGACTTACGGTATACATCCTGCCAAGGATACTGTACGTCTGACCACTCTACAAAGCTTTGGCATCATCCTGTATTTGTATTATGTACAACGTATAACCTATGCATAAGATTTTGTGCCAGTACTTAAGAGACGTATGAGTCAAGAAAATTTTCATAATTTTCTTGCCACTAGTCCATGAATGAAAACTTCCTCTGCTCTCTGTGTATCATCCATATGGTTGGCTCCAGCTACAATCATCTGTGGGCAATTAAATACCCTGTTGGAGACCTTTCCTCTTTACCTTTAAAGATTTGTGAAAAAATTGTATTTTTCATGTTAGCAAAGAAGGGGTAATGTGTCTGTAGTTGACAAATCCCCAATAAAGACAAGTGTTCTCAGTGTCTCTTCTGATTAAGCCCTGAGCATAATTACAGAGATTGCCCCATCTGTCAGTCCTTTCTACCAAAGACCATTTTTAGTCATTTTAGCTCTTTAAAACTTTCTAACAAGAACACGTAACTTCAGGCTTTGGCTCATGTTAGAAGGGCTTCTCAGTCATTGGCTGCAGATGTCCCCATTCAGTCTAAAAAGAAAAAAGATAACAGAAGAGACCACGTTACCAGAGAAGTCTGCTTCTTTTCATCAGTCAGAACGAGATGTCTCTGCTGAGGCACTTGTATGATTGCTGTACTTTTTCTTGCTGTCAGGACCCCTCAGGAGGCCAACATGGCACAGGGCTCCAGCACCTCTGAGGAGGCTGACATTGAGCAGGGGTACATCACCCCTCAGGAGACTGACATGGTGCAGGGATCCAGCACCCCTCATGAGGCTGATATGGCACAGGGCTGCAGCATCCTTCAGGAGGCTGACATGTTGCAAGGCTCCAGCACCTCTCAGGATGATGACATGGCACAGGGCTCCAGCTCCCCTCAGGAGGATGACATGGTGCAGGGCTCCAGTACATCCAAATCAATTGACTGGATGACTTATTCAGTTGTGAAAGAGAAATCCAAGGCTTTTTCTCTCTGAGTGACCTGAAGGAATCCCACAACTACTAGTGTGTAAAGACAGTCCAGATAGTCTTGTGGAGATACATATTCTGCTCCTCTGCATATGTTCTTTAGAGAGTCCTAAGAAAAGGAGACAAAAAGTAAACACATTTCTCCTCTAGCTACTCGAATTCCTTCCCCATAGGAACGTAAACAGGAGTGGTTCAACTTCTCTCAAAGGCTTTTTAAAGTTATGGAGGCTTTGCAGTCCCACATTTTGCTTTTTCTTCTTCAATGGCTTCTACCCCTCATAAAAAAACATTGAGTCCTCAGTCAAGGAAAAACTTTCTTCTGATTTAGAAACCATGTTGGATTATTCACTCCAAATACACTCTCCTATGGACTATAAATCTGAGGTAAACGACGCTATGTCTTTCTAACTCCCTTAATGAAGGACCCATTTTTAGTAATACCATTTTCAAAATGATGGATCATTTTATTTGAAAGGGTAAGCAAATCTATGACTTCCAAAAGGTATTATATTTATGCATATGGAGGTGCCTAAACCCTCTTACTATTCCACTAGTTTTAGAAGCCCCTGAGGATATAATTTTCTCTGACTTTCCAGCTCCTTTGTCCCAACTACCTGCCCCAAAGAAGCCAGACAGGTTTTATAAAGTACCTACTATGCATAAATACTTATGCAAACACCCTATTTCAGAGCCTGTGATAATTTTAGTGGAATCAGACATGGTCTCTAAACTATTTCCTTCCACTAATGCTTTAACCAGTGACAAAGATTAAAGGACCATAAACAACTATGGCAAAAAATCACACATCTGCCACTATGTCCTTTGGTGCCATTAACTATACAACACATATAACTAGATACATGCTTTCTATTTTTGATAATTTGGCTAAAGTGGTTTCTAACTTTCCAGATACAGACACAAAGTGTTCCTTACAGGATATGTTCAGCTCAGCCTCCCAAGTAGCAAGGTATTCCACTAAATGTAGGTGTGATGTTGCTGATGCTTTTTCTAGGCCCGCTATCACTGGTTCACTTCCCAGAAGGGATACTTGCTCAGGCAATAATCTCTCACTGATATCAAAGCCAAACTACTTAATGCTCTTTTAGACAAAGATATCACTTTTGTTAACTCTCCTGCTGAGATCTGGCAGAAATTAGAGAAAAGGAAAAGATTATGAAAGACTTTAAACAATTATTTCTTTTCCCTGTCTCTAAATATCAGAGGAACTATCCCATCCAAATCTCAACCATTTTTTTAGAAATCCCAAATCCTACTCAGCAAAAGGTACATTTTCAAAAAAGAAACAACAGGGTAAGCCAATGTCCATATTCCCTTCCTTCTCCCTGCACTTCAGCCACTCCTTCCCCAGTAGGTATGGAAATGGTCTCTTCCCCTTTCTTTTTGGAAAACAATAACCTCAGTCTTTTGGGGTTTTGACATAACAAAAACAGTAGAATTCTCCTCCTATACCTTCAGAGATTCTTCAAGTCCCCTCAGATCAGCAATGCCTTGTTTTTTTTTTTTTTTTTTTTTAATTCTTTCAGATATGTTTCTGCAGGGGGACAATACAACCTTCTCAAATAAGGACAGAATTTTTCTCCAGACTTTAGTTTCTAGTTTCCAGAAAAGAAGGAACATGGAGGCCATTTCTGGACATTTCCCATCTAGACAGTTTTCTACAAGTTCCAAACTTTAAGATGTTACCCATTCAAAAACCTTGTTTTTCTCTTCCTTCAAACATTCCTAGTTACCTTGAATCTAAAGAATACCTACCTATGTATCCCTGTTCACACAAAACACAGAATGTTTAAGATTTTGTGCAATGAGGTATCCCTTTCAATTTACTTATTTGTCTTTTGGTTTATCTATAGACCCAAGTTTTTTTGTAAAATGATTAGCTCCTGTCACACCCTTTTGTAGGCTCCGGGGTATCCATATCTATCTCTAGTTAGATGAGAGCTTGATTCCAGCCACTTTGGTACAAACAAACAAATAAAAAAAAAACACTTCAGAACTTACATTTTACAACAAATCTTTTTCTTAAGGTAGTTACTCTGAACACCAAGAGGTCTATCATAGAACCCACTCAGTCTCTAGTGTTTCATGGACACCTCCATCTTGATGGTATTTCTTCCTCCAGAAAATGTTCAATTTCTGAGATCTTACTTCCTATCCCTGGAAAATCTTCACATTATATTAGCAAGAAAGATCTTTATAGCCCTGGGGATCATCATGACATCCACAATCCATATGCTCCCATGTATGATGATGTCACATGAGGAAACTTCAGTGGCACCTCAACTCAGCCTGGGCTCAACATTGTCATCCTCTTTCTTTTCCAATCCTTCTCTTGCATTTTTGAAGAAAGAACTGCTTTAGTAGATTACCCAAATGTCAATCAATTCAGAGGTTCTTTTTCTTGTCCCAATTTCCCAGCACAAGGTAGCAACACATGCTTCAGATTTTGTACAGGGGATGGGGGAGATTTTTCATAAGGTCTCAAAGTATATGGTGTTTAGTCCAATCAAGACAAGAGCAAGCACATGAATATCAAAGAGATGAAGACTTGAAGACTCTGATCTTCACCCTTCAAAATTTTTGCCATCTCTGAAACATAGAACCACTTCAAATTCTTACATACAATACCACTGTCATGTGGTACATCAACAAACAGGAGGGCAAAGTCCTATCTCCTCTGCAGACTTGCTAAGATAGTGTGGGACCTTGTAATTCAACACAGCCTCTTCCTTGCAGCTGTATACATCCCCTCAAAGCAAAACACAATGGTAGATCCATGGCAGACCCTCATGAATGTGTGTTGAACCAATAAGTATTCCTTCATATTATCCATCAGGAGAAATGCTCCAGATAAGTGTTTTTATCCTCCTGTCTAAACAACTCAAACTTTCTTGCACCAGAGACCTTTGCAAAGAAGCGTGGAGAATAGATGTTGTCCCATTTCCATGGAAAGGGGAATTCCTGTATTCCTGGACAACTTCACTCCCTTTCTACTCATTCCAAAGGTTCTTCTGAAGATTCAGAAATTCATTACAAAAATGCTGTCTGTGACCCAATTTTGTCCCAGACAGCATTGGTTCTTCCATGCTCTTAACCTAGATAAGGGCAGTCACCACAAGTTACCACACAAGATGGATTTGCTTATGCAGGAAAAATACTTTCTTATTCACCCAAATCTAATGACCTTGAACCTCCATTTGGATGATAGACTTTTGATTCCTTTCAGCACCCTTACTATGAGGATATGCCACATGTAATAAAGGAGGCAAGAAAACCTGTAATAAGAAAATATTATGCTTCTTAATGCTAATAAATGGCCTCTTAAATAGCTTGAAACATAACTTTTCGAGATCACTTGAGTCACTTTTCAACTATAGCCTCAAAACAGGCTTTTTAACCTGACAATGGAGGACTGCACCAGTTATCCCAGTTCACAAGGGTGAACTATCAACCTGCCCCAGAAACTACAAACCTATTAGTCTGACTAGTCTTTTATGCAAAACCATGGCATGAATTATCATGGAAACATTCAACAAAGACATAGGCAACCTTCAGACACTGGATCCAACCCAATTTGGCTTTGTCAATGGAAGTTCATGCCTATTTAACCTGGTGGACATCTTTGAAAAGGTCAACAAGGCAATGGATGAGGGGGAATGGTGCATACAGCCTACCTGGTCCTGGCTAAGACATTCTCTACAATACCTTACTCAAGTATAATTGACAGATTCACTAAATTGGGCATAAACTCTTACATAACACGTTGAAATTCCAGTTGGCTTACAGACATGACCCAGGAAGTCATGATTGGTGAAACCATCTCCACTAAGGGACTTGTCATTAGTGGAGATACCTCAGGTATCTATGCTGGGACCACTCCTATTTGGCATCTACTTCTCAAGGTAAAGGATAACATCAAGGCCTTTTGACTTACCAAGTTCAGAGATGGCTGCAAATTGGGAGCTATGATAGAGTACCCCATGACACAAACATCTTACAAGAGGGTCTACCACAGACAAATGACATGTGCCAAAATCACGGATTAAACATCAATGCTAATAAATTCATTATAGTGTCTTTGACACCCAAACTAATTACTCCATCAATAGGACATCCCTAACAGATGACCTGGCACTCAGAGATCTAGGAACATATGTAACCAGTAATCTGGCCTTTGACCAACATGTGACTCTCAGGCAGAAATTTACTCAGAAGAGTCTGGGAGAACAGACCTCAATGTTGAGGGGGTAGCCAGCCTCTGAGGGCTCATTGCTCAGACCAACCTTGGAACAGTAAGACTTGCATCTGCTACAGGAGACTTTAAAATGAGTCCCATCCCATCCAGACAGCTCTCTTGACTGCAGCTTTCACCAATTCCCACTTTTCAAGTTACTGTGTGTCCATGGTGGCCAAAAGGGAGTTGCCACCATTACTACCCTGCAAGCCAAGCCCGTGAAGACTGGGTAGTTGTGATTTACCCAGGGATGTAGGAGGCTACAGCCAAAGTGCCCCAGGCTCTTCTGGATCTGCAGAGGAAGACAGAAAGGAAGAAAAAGAAGAACATGTAAGCAGGAAAATGCAGTGTTTTTTTTATGTTGCAGTACTAACTAATATCAGTATTATTCTTAGTAATTCTATTATACCAAATATTATGATTTAATGATCTGTTTAATATGGTAATCTACCTGTATTATTATTATTATAATATCTATAATGCAAACAAATGGCATACTTTTTAAATATTAAAATATAATAATGTAATAATATAAAATTATTGTACAGTAATGTAATAAATGGTTACTTTTTATTGCCAAATTTTATTTTTTATTTTTGTTTGACAGAAGGAGTACTTACAGGGACAGAAGATAAACTGCATTAGACTCCTGTGAAGGTGGCAGCAGTTGAGAGAGACATCTCTTCCCATGTTACAAAAGAAGAGAAATAAGAGAAATAAACAGGAGGTATTAGAAAGCCTTGCTTTTAGGCACACCTATTTTATTTGCATTTGTTTACTTTGGAAGTTAAACTGGACAAAGCCTCTTTTCAATGTAGGTCCTGGGAGGAAAGTCCCATAGCAGTTTTACAAGTTGACAAGATGAAGGAACACACATCTAAAATACCTACACCTGGGGAGTCAATAAACTCCGTGTAGGCGTACTACAATGTACATCCAACATTCATGCCACGCACTGTGGTGAAACATAAATAAGTATGGTTTTATGGCTAGCAACAGTGTTGCTGGTGAGGAAACCATGTAAAGCAACACAGACATCAGCAGACTTATAAACCTGTTCACCTATGGGCAAACTAGGTGTGTGAGTTGGCCCAAAATGCCACTATGATTACCATGGTTATTTAATAAAGAATTGTACATAGTTTCAACACATGACTGTGTATACAGTGCAAAGTATTATATAAACCTGTCAGGCATAAAGAACAAAAGTTTATAAATGGTCAGTAAGGGTATATAGACTGTATTATAAATAAACATTTAGGAGAAGCATTTGTATTGAAGATAAATTGTAGGAATGAACACAGGGGGAAAAGGACAGGTGACACGTATGCTAATGTACTGCAGATAAGGGTGTGTCAGTAAAGACAGCTGTAGCATGAAAACTAAGCACATATCAATATTATAGAGTAAGGAGTGCACAGTGAGGCTATATATAATGTACCAGCACCCAAGATGATGCTACAATATAAACAAGAAATTCTCAAAAACAACAATTAACTTAGCCTCTGTTGTTAGTCCTAGGGGATCCAGTATCTCTCACCCTGGAATGAGATGGTTGACAGGCCACACTGCTTTGGCAGAGATGATCTGTACCTGTGTCCACTAGGCTGTTGGATACTGACAAAGGTACTTGCCTCACCCATAGTGACTTTTTTAGGCAAGGTCAAAGCAACATTAATTCCGACGTAATACAATCCACTGGAGGCAAACTCAAGATTTTGCTCCTTAATGCTAGGAGTCGAAATATGAAGCTGCACCAGAGGAAATTGCCAACCTGCTAGATGACAGATTTGGTGAAATCTTCATCCCCCCTGGACCCACAGGACATACCCCAAAGCATACCTGACAACACTCCTCTGCCAAATATCTCTACATTTCAGGTATCCAAGTCTAAAAACACTGCCTCACTTGTACCAGATAATATCCCAGGTTGCTTACTAAACAATCTCTTTACAACAGCCCTCCTAAACTCTAACCCAATGTAGAGAGACCTGGGAACACAGGTAGATAGCAAACTGTACTTCGACCAACAAGTTTCCACAGTGGTAAGGAAAGGTTTCAAAATTGTGCACCTCATAAGTAAGGGCACTGCATCCAGGTCTACAGATGTTATAGCACCAATGTACTCGACCCTCAGTAGAACATTAGTAAAGTAGAATGCTCCCTTTTGCATGTACTTCACCAGACACCTGTAGCAGCTGGAGAGATCACGGGTTTTCCAATGAGAAAATAGTGTCTCCAAACCATGTCATGACATACATGACTAGAATGAGCACTTTCACCATACTCTGTATCATACTGGTGTCTGACAGTTGACTTGCACCTGGCCTACAAGGCAGGCTCTGGCCCTGTACTGGTGGAGATACACATCCGCAAATCTAATGGCAATCTAAATCCCCAAATCACATGAAGCATAGCTCCTCTCTGACCCTATTCAAGTGCAACCTAAACAAAGGGATGGGAGACTGCAATGTCATCTGGGGGGGTGGCACCCATGTCCCCTCATGGAAAGGGATAATTGGTGTTCACTATACACTCAATCCGTCAATTATGTCCACTTAATAAGTACAGTTGTTGCAGTTGCGATAAATATGTCTAGGCTTGTAAGGGCTGTAGGACCAGTAGTCTAGAAACTTGCTATTAAACTGTGAACCAATGTCAACAGTTCTCAGGGAGCATATTACTACAGCTGTTATAGAAGAAGCATGTAATGCAATGGCAGCAATGGCCAACAAGTAATTAGCTCACACCACAGATTGTAATACCCTCTTGTCACCAAATTGTGCATCCACACCTCAATATAGCATATATGAATGACATGTTAACTGATCATAGAGTTATAGGACACTATTAGTCTGATGGCCAACATCACATGAAATCCTAGCCATTATTATAAAATGAAAGTAACAATGCCTGTATGCATAGCATGGAAGATAGTAACACTATTGTGGGTATGTGTATATTTGATGGTTTGCATTATATCTTGCCACTCTCCATATGGGACATGTGCACCATACCATGACAGACTTAGCAATCACACATGCAGTGGTCTGGGGATGTCTTGCATAGGCATGGGTGCTGGAACCATAGAGAGTGGGGGGAGCCCCCCCCACTTTTGTAGATCATCCAACGCCAGCCTCCCAATTGTCCCGAATTATCTGCTGACGTCGCACGTATTTCCGGGCTTGCAAGCGGGAACAGAAATAGATGGTTTATTTAGCTGCTTATAATTTGGCATCAAGTTACCATTAGTTCAGGACTGATTCACGCTTTGCAAGATGTGTCTTGTTTGCTGCAATCTGCATGCCTTGTAGCACTGATACTTGAACAGCATACTGAGCAATCGTGTTCATGTATTTATCGGTAAGTCGGTAACACAAGGATGTCTTTCATCTTTCTCGGTAAAACGCTAAGAATGCCTGAACAAACAATCAGCAATATTGCCTTGTCTTTTCCTTAATTACACAGTTAAGTGAATAACTGAACTGGATTAAGTTTTAAGGACTCTCTGTATGGTATAAGGGAAGGCTTTGATTTTGAGTTGTTAAATATTGTTTCTACTGGTTTGTAATTTGTAATTAAAATCTTTCCAGCAAAGAATGCTGCATTCTTTTTTAGCATTAGACAGAGATCTACTTGCATGCATTATGATTTTCTGATACCTTTCATGTATGAGGTCATACCATGTCTTACGGAGCTTGTATCCACTTTTATAATGTGGACTATTTTATCAAAAGCAGCATTCTTGCACATGAAATTAATCCTGCTGTAACAACACGAATGTCCCATTTTTGGTTTTAATTCCTAGGCACACGGAACCTCATTTTTCATTAAAGTCATCTAGTCCAGTAATGCAATTGTGCTGAAGTCTCTGAAATGTTATATAGTATCTTTATGTTCTTGGGCTCTGTGACATGACATTTTTTGAAAATATAAATCCAAATAACTGAAAAAAAATTCTTGTAATGTTGTGCTTGTCTTTATTTAATGTAAGACTATGATCTTTTGACCCACTCTGCACTTTCCTCAAAGTCACTTCTTATGCTCTGTCATTTCAGTCATACGTTATAATGACATCACTAATATTCTTTGCATTTTGATCCCCTTTAATATTTGCTGTATCAGATGGCATTCTAGCAGTTAGTGAATAGGGTTAAGGCAGTGATCTGTAGCTTCTGTGGAGTTTGATTCCCTTAGCCATCATATGCCTACTGTGTGACACTAAGCAAGTCACTTAACCAGATATTGCTCCTGGGACATCCCTGAATAGGGAATGTGTGTCCAGCAAACCTAGCTGTTTAACAAATGGGTATTGTTGTTATTAAGGTTTCAGCCACAGAATTTACTCAAAATAGTAACTTTAAAAGTTTTATTTTAAATGTATGAGTTTCATTATTTATTTTTTGTCAGTATTTTATGTGTATATTAAATTCTTACAAATTTGCATGATTGTGTACCAAGGTTTTAAGTAGAAAGTTTTTATACATCTGTAATATACTACAACATTATATTTTAAAATTAGTGTATATACAAACAAATGAACACAGATGAGTTTATGTGAATTGTTCTTAATTAGTTGTTGGAATAAACTAGTAATTGGTTAATTAATTAAATGGGGGGAAGGGTTATAAATAGGGTAGCTACAGCTTGGAAACATTTTGATACATCTGATGAAGTCCAGTGGATGAAAACACCGTGAAGTGTGTGCGTTTATGTACTGAATAAATTAACTGTCGTTTCCACTACAATTTTTCTGGTTTGTTTATTCCACGTCCATTGGTGCCTGTTTTTGCTTTAAAAATAGTAACTTTAATACTCCTACTGCTTGACTGAATTTCCATTTTATGGAATTTGGACCTTTCCAAGTATATATACTATGTGTGTGTCTCTCTCATCCTTTGCATCACTCAATTGACAACTATGAAATCTACACAAATCCCGACCTCACCTTGGATTAAGGGTTTCAAAGGTATTTTGTATGGATGAAATGCAGGGTAAGGTGCCTAATATTTTTTCATTAATGTAAAGTTTTTTGTGTGTTTTCCAGCACTTCAACTCTTTTTCTCCAAAGCAATAAAATAAATGTGAGGCTGTGCTATTGAAATCATATTTGAATCCATCTGTAACGTGACCTTTATTTGTTTAGTTGTACATTGTCAACAGACAAACTATTGTATCCATTTAGCTGTCTGTTCAGTGTAACGTGCATCCCCTCTGTTCAGTTTCAACATATTTTAATATCAGTGTCACACCCAAGGACTTAGACCCTAGCCATCATCACTTGTGAATTTATGCCTCACATTTATGTTTTTGTTCCTCTGGTTTTCAGAAGTGGTAAAATAAAACCTTTTATTCTAGCAATTTTCTAAGGTTATAAAATCATTATTTGAAATGTGTCTCTATTTTGGGGCTGTATTTCCCC
This sequence comes from Protopterus annectens, assembly GCF_019279795.1. Classification (NCBI taxonomy): domain Eukaryota; kingdom Metazoa; phylum Chordata; order Ceratodontiformes; family Protopteridae; genus Protopterus; species Protopterus annectens. The sequence continues at coordinate 238,016,565 of NC_056748.1, read as the reverse complement.
ATTATTGGCTTTGTTCTGTATTCTTGTGCTAAGAGGTTGAGAGCTATGGTGAGAAGTGAGAGCTGAATTCACTAAATGATATGATAGCCATTTAAGTTGGTCTTCCTGTCTTTCAAGAAACTGCTGATTTAGCTTAGTGGTATGTTGCTCTGACTGTAGTGCACAGGATTCTGGGTTCAAGACTTGGCAGTGAAATGTATGATCATAACACATTTTATGCAAGCAACTTTCCAATATTATACAAGCAATGTTTAAAATGTGTCCCTAGTTTTTGGCCTTTTGCCCCCCCCCAATTGAAAATAAGGTCATGAAGCTATGCAACATGCCTATGGCTTACACTACTGTGATTCCGTATTTATATATTGTGTGTAGAAGTAGACTGTTATCATGGAAATGTTCTGAATAGTACAGTTTTGTCATTATTGGTGCATGCATTTTGCTTCATTTTGCCTACTGGAAAAATGTTCAAACAATAAATTTAAAATGCATTTGTGTGTGGAAGTAGACCTTTATGATGGAAATGTTCTGAATAGGGCAGTTTTATCATTATAGGTTAATGCATTTTTGTTTCATTGCCTACTGGAAAATGTTTAAACAATAAATTTAAAATGTGCTCTAACTTAAGTCTAACAAGTGTGCTGTATTATACAAGGAATATAATTTAATACAATCAGGAAGGTGAATCAAGGAATGCATACATGCATGCATGGCCCTAAAAATGTGTTTGAGAATAGCCCAGAGGAAAGTGTGAATGGCTCAAAATCATGGGCAAATTTTAAGCTTTACTCTTGTTACCAAAGCAATGGATGAAGGTAACAGTTCACACTACACTTTTGACAAAATCAACTACTCAGGTATAGTACAAAAGTTGAATAATGTAGGAGCAAACACTTACATCACCAGCTGCATTGCCAACTTGGCTCACAGGATGCAGGAGATCAAAACAGGGGAAGAGACCAGTCACCAATGGAGTCCCCCAGGGTTCGGTGCTGAGACTTTTTCTATTTGGCATATACATATCAAAAGTAAAAGGAAATACCAAAGAGCTTTGGCCAGCTAAGTTTGAGATGACTGCAAGCTAGGAGAAGTTACTGAATTCCCAAATGACTTAACCATCGTGCAGAAAGGTTTGTCCCAAATAATAACTGGAGTCAAAATCATGAGAATGTCCTCTGAGAATTAATCCAATTGTTTTACATGTACTTCAATGGCAGGAAGATTGCATAGACAATAAACAACAGTAATACATGCTAGTGAGCACTTTTCATAATGCACCACCGAGCAGCGGGTTTGCATGATCGATGGCAAAGTATTTGTACATGCGAGATACACATTTCTACTGATTTCCCTGTTTGTGTGCACTTAAGTGGTGAGCAAACATGAGCCACACTGCTGAAACTGTGTATGTTCTGAGTAGTGAGGGTATAGAACACACCTACTGCTTAGCTGACTCTGTAGCACCAGGTGTAAATGCATTAACACATTTATTTTGTAGCCCAGATGATACAAGCTTCAAGTCCTGGTGCATCTAATAGTTTTAACCATGTACTGAGAATGTAGTGAAAAGATACCTTATTCTACATACACTGTATGTTACCTTAGCGCAACATGTTTAAGTGGTATTGCACTGAGGTAAACACACCAAAAAGAGCTGTTCACTGTCACTTGGCATTGGTGCATAATGCCAAACTCTGCAGAAACACAGAGGCCAAAAAGTGAAGGTCTCCACTGCTTTTTGTTTCTTATGCATGTGGTGTGTGACTCTATGTTTTGACCAAATTAAAGGTATTAAAATGGGGCAGATAGGAAAGTGGTGAAATGGTGGGCAAGAACAGGGAACATCAAAGGGAAAGCAATACAGGAATATGCAGGAAGGGGTAGCACAGAACCATAGTTATCCACTTCTTCCACATTGTGAAATGAAAATATGTACAAAATATTACCTGAATTTGGACTGTCACCTCAACAGAAAGGGGTGACAACAATGCAATCATGTTGTATAGCCAACTGGACCAAATCAAGTGTGTCAGGAGGTCATTTGTATGAAGTGGAGTGCTATATATGGGATGATCATTTTCTGTGGGACAGGTGCCCATTTTTTGTTTTAATTCAGTAAGAGAGGAATGTTGGGTAAAGGACATAGGTATTTCTTGGTCAGGTAAGTTGGGTAGCTGAGGAAGCAAATGCAACAAACAGGACAAACAAGACATGACACAAGGACATTGAGGGACAGAAATGTTGGGGGTACACCATAATTGGGGTTGGGGGACAATGCAGGCCCATACCTGTCAAACTTGGGGACAGTGAGACTCTAGTCCTCACCTGCAGGGCTGTCAACACCATCCCTTTACTCTGCTGGCTACTGGAGTTCTTAACATCTCCTCCTACAGACCATGAGGGAGAACAGCCTCTCCATCTGGCATAGACGTGCACTAATGGTGATGTGTACAACCTTGCTCACCAACTCTGACATCTCCTGGCAAGAAATAAAATCACCACCCCCTCCACTACTCGTGGGGGAGGGGGTACCACAGCACCATCTCCAGGGCAGTGCTACCCGAGGGCACAGGTAGCGCAGTGGCAGCAGAGGCAGTACTGCCAGGTTGGGTCCCAGATGTGCTGGGTGTCAGTGCTGGATCCAGTGGAAGGGGACAGACTGAGCCACTGGGGTTGGCCTACCTCCCTGTGCTGTAAAGCATTTTGTGATCTGTCTGACATGGATGCCATTGAAGTGTTTTGACAACAGATAGCAAAATAAAAAAAAAAAGATATAAGGGTTGGGGTGAGAGGAAGAAAAATAAGACACAACATTAGTGCCATCAGATATGACATACAATGCATTATCACAATAATAATAGTTATTTTATCTCAACTTTTACATTTAACTATACTTCATAACAACAGCTAACTATAATTATGGATTTTTCAGGCTAATCCTTGCAATGTACAGTTAATGCACTTATGCTTGGTCCAGTTACAGAGATGTGGTTAACATCAGAGCATTTATGCCACTTGTGTAGAAAATATTTGATGCACTTTAAGTTGTAAACAATTGTACTAATTGTATATTTGCCACTTGTGGCATTTGAATCCACAATGTCTGTCTGCAGTCTTAGACTTGACTGATACAGTTAGTTTGTGCTACAGTCTGAAGCATGCATGTTTGATTTTACAGTTAGGATATGCATGCTTATTTTCCTACAACTATATAGAAAACAAGAATTTTAATTGAAAAGATACAATAATACTGCTCTTGTGCAGCATATATAACAGTTGGTTCCATCAGTCTCTCCATATGCTCAGAATTGGGCTGCCTATTTGCAGAGACCTCATGTTTAGCTATGGAAGAAAGAGAAGAGAACAAAAGAAGAGCATTATGCATACCAGTCTGGCCAATATGTAGCTGTGTATCTACTATAAATTCTCTCATTACTATACTTATACAATTGTGGGATGTTCCCAGTCTTGAACTCATCCAGGCACCGGTTGAGTGTATCCCTCTTTTGCCTTCTTAGGTCATTAAAATAATGTCTACACTGTTCTCCAGTGAGTGGAATGCCAGTTGCACTTATGACAGCCTTGGCCAGACTATTCCAAGCTTCAGACTTGTACTTGGAGCCTGTATAGTCCCCCATGCAAAAGCCTTTGGCTGTGGTGCTTTAAAAAGAGTCCAGTAAAGATCCTGGACTTCTCAACACCCCACCCCTGTGCCCTAAATTGTACACCTTCCCTTCTAACACCAGACAGGTCTAACTAGAAATATCTGCAATAGTTAGGAATGCTTTCCCACCAATGTTTCACATTTACTGGTAGTGCACAAACCCTAACAACATTGCCAACCACATTTGCACAATATTTAATAGAAAGCAACAGTGACAAACAGAGAGGAAACCATTTTTTTAATCTGGAAGGTTAATCTGACACTTGGCATTAGTTAGAGTGTTTTTTGCTGCTGTAACTGTTAGGTGATCTAATTTTGCAAGCATGTACTGGAAGCATAAATTTTATGACCTGACGCATTTATTGTGTGGCTCTACACACTGATATAATTAATTTTTACTATGCAGGATTCAAACCTATGCATAACAGACAAAACATTTTCTTCCACAGTGGTGATTTATCATCCTTACCACAAAAGAAGTGCTTCTCAAACTTATTCAGGAATTACATATAAATTACGTATAAATAAACATGACAGATTGAGGGGTTAACCATGTATATGTGTGACCTGGCAAGGTCCTAGGGTTAATACATTCAGGTCTGTATGAGTCTTATTGAAGTCTGAAGGCCATCCAAGGCCATCCAAGTCCGGATAATACAATTTGTCTTACAGAAACAAAGTGGTCACTAGACCTTCAGTCATACATATGATACATAGGAGGTCCACTGCTATACATACTTATTTGTTATTGTTATTTCTAATTATATTTAACTTTTTTATATGACAGTTAATATAAAGTTACATGTAACAGCAGTAAAAATATTTGAATTTCCTGTATTAGAACCCAGGACCATCTTTAATGGAGCTCTACACTTACACCTGCTGCCACAAAAATAGTTACAAAACATTTGCATATTTCCCCAGTCATTATTTGCTTCTGTGCATTAACTGCCACGTACCTCTACTTAGCGTGCCTGCAAGATGCCTTAAAAAATTGATTGTCCAAAGGTTTTCTAGACCTGCAGGTATTGGGTAAGGTTGCTAATTGCCATGCAATGCCACTTAGCACTTTTGTGGGATGGAAAGTAGTAAATACAACAATGTACCCTTTTAGAAATTGATAAGGTCTGCATCCTGTGCACAAATGTTCGGTCTGCTTCATGTGTGGGCTACTAGTCCAAATTTGCATGATGATAAACAACATGCAAATGACAGAAGTAAATCTAAACTTGTGTTAGCCTTGTGAGTACTGTTTATTAGGTGTACTCCTTGAAAGAACAAGATGAGACTTGAACCATAATCTCTACATAGCATATACTATGTGAATCAACAAGTTTACCAGATGTGCTACACATGCATGTGATTCAAAGGTGTAGCTGATATATTTCATTATCATAGAAGTACCTTGCATGGAATTTTATTGTTTTTCTGTTTCCTCTCTTTGAGATAAGCCATGCATCATGCAAGCACTGGTATTAAAAAAAATTAAAAAAGAAAAAAGATATATGAAATAAACAACCCTTACAAAACAAATACTGATGCACATGAAAGATCTTGCACAAGTCTGGATTTGAACTCTCACAACAATGAACCTTTCAAAACACAATAACGATATCTTAGCTGACTTTGCCACAGACACGGCTTTGCAGCAGATGATGAAAACCATTGTGCATACAAGCAAGTCCAGAATCATCCACAGTATTAAAATGACATGTGGCAGCTGTACACTTCTGATTTGTTTGTATATGCATTCATTTCAGATGTAGTGCAATGAGTGATCACACAAACATTTGGTACTATTGCTTGCAGAAATGTAGCTCTATTTTATCTCTGCATGATTTTCATTCTTCTGTTATCTGAACAGTAATCTGACACATGCAGGCTGTAAGACATATTTTATATCATTCTCCTTACAGTGTTTGAGTATATTACATGACAATAATAATACAAAACAAGTTTTCAAAAAATGTAGCAGAATTTGGATGTAAATGAACAGAAACTGTGAAATGTGCACTGCAAATTTACATTTAAAACCTTCATACAATTACTTCCAAAGTTTGTAAGTGTAACCTGGCAGACACACTCACTGGAGGTAAGGGATTCTGAAGTGCTATTATATTTTCCTTCTCTCTACCAGTAATCAGTCATAGTTGAAATCCATTAGCAACAAACACTGAGAGAATGCCTGCACTATGTTTACATCTCCTACACAGTGACAAGAGCTTGGGATTCAGCAATTCTAATTAGTTCACACCTCATTTGCATCTTCATCATGCGTATAGCCTTGAAGCTACACTATAAAGGGTAACAGTGTGGCTTGGGAATCTAAAGGAGAGGAGACTTGTCTATGTGGAAAACATAGAAGAACATCGCTATTAATTTGGATTTATCTGCACAGAAGACTACTGCTTTTGATAAGGTGTAATTTACTTTTTCTGTAGCATTGTCACCTCATAGCAAGACATTGTCCTGTTCGATTCTCAGCTAGAGCGCCTTCTGTGTGGAGGCATACATGAATGGGGCATGCCTTCATTGAAGGTTGTGCATCAGGGCTGGTAACCCGGTGCGTAAAAATCCACTACCAATCAATAGCGGACCGGAGTTCCACTGTGGCGACCCCTAACCGAGAAAAGCCGAAAGACACAAACAAACAAACATACTGGATATGCTCACGTCAGTATTTCAAAAATATTTTTATGTATATATATGTATATATATATATATATATATATATATATATATGTATGTATGTATATAATATAGGTCCACTATGTAATCCCAAAATACTGAAATTCCGAATTTCAGTATTTTGAAATTACATAGCCAAAAACACTAAATGCCAAAACCCACAGAAGCACAAAATTCAAAATCCCGAAATTCGGAGATGTTGAATTAGCACTTCTGGTAGTGTGGTGTGTGAATGGATGGGTGGAAGTTTAGGTAAGTATGTATGTGTAAGTGTGTTGTTTAGGGGCTTTAGTGTGTGTGTGTGCTGTGGCTGTGATGTGTGTGTGTGTGTGTATAAAGGACTGTAAAATGTGTGGGTGTGAGTTTCCTTTGTGTGTCTGTGCGATCTCGGAGTTAAAATATTTAAGTGGGGGGTGTGGGGGGCTTGCCCCCCACATGGTTGGTGCAGAGGGGTTTGCCCTCCTGCTTATCTGTAGTGTAGGATTATATATTTGATTGTGGGGGAAGTTGTGTGTATGTTTATGTGTGTGCTGTATGTGTAGTGTACATTCAGAATTTTCAATTTTGTGGTTATGGGGTATCTGTATTTTGTATTTTCGTAGTATTTTTGGCTATGTAATTTTGAAATACTGAAATTCGGGATTTCAGTATTTCAGGATTGTATAGTGGACCTATACGTATATATATATATATATATATATGGATGGGTCTAGGACTAATGATCGCCTACATGATTTAACAAAACTGAAATGGGTGAGCACACTTTCACAAAAGTGATTTTTCACCAAAAAAGCACTTTCATGAAACTGAGCTATGAAAAAGCAAAAACATGAGAAAATGGCTTTTGCTGAGATTGAGGCACAGTGGAAATAAGGGAATATTCCCTTTTCCCCACTGTAGTGCAATCTTGGAGTGATAACATAAAAGTAGGGGGGTGTGGGGGACACAGCCCCCCATATGGGGGGTGCAGGGGGACTTTCCCCCCTGCATGAACATGATTACTGTTATCTTTTTTAAAAAATCTTGCCCTTGTTTTTTAGCAGACTTTTGCGAATGTGTGCTCGACTATTTCAGTTTCGTTGAAACGTGTCATCGGTAATCCATACATATATATATATATATATATATATATATATATATATATATATATATATATATATATGCATTAGCAACTGGTACTTTACTCTGTATGCAATTTTGAGAAGTTTACTGATGGCATAGGCATTATTGTCAGGGCATTTTAATTTATCAGATTCACAGCCTTATCAACTTTCATCACAAGTGCCTAATGTTACAAATGTTTCTGTTTCACATTTTTATTGCTATTACAGTGAAATTTTACATGTCTTATATTATCAATGACACCAAGTTATTAGCCTTCTAGGATGGCCCATAGACACTTCCAGGGGAGTGCTGGGCACAGGTAGAGGTGACTGGCAATTGCATAGAAATTATAATTCTATGGTAAATGTGTACATGTTTTTGTGACAGATTTATTACTTTTTTGTACCAGAAATGTCCCTTGTCTCATGTTTTGGGGGTGGGGGAGCCAAGTTCCATTTTCATATTGGCACAAACAGAAAAAAGGTTTTACAGAGGTTTGTTTTGCTATTGTTACTGTTTTTTGTTTGTTTTGTTTTATCAAACCTTAGTTGGTGTATCACTGTGATATGTTAGAACCACATCACCCCTTTGTTTTGTATTTGAATAACTTAAAAAGTATTTTGGTTTCTCCAGTGTATAATATTGAAAAACTAATAACATGTGTTATATCTAAGCAGGTCTTTTATTTATGTGAGATATTTATGTATATTATCCTTCTTTTGTGACATACGTGCCACCTAGGACTATGGCACCCAAGGATCCCAATCCCCACAAACCCCCTTTCACTGATTCAGAAAATGGGATCATAGTGCAAGCCTTTCAGAGCCATGGTGCCTTTCTGCTTTAGAGAGGACATGGGGATATATCTGGAAGAATGGAAATTTGGAACCAGATTGTGACTGATGTTAATGCTGTGAGAGCCTGCAGTAGGACATATAATCAGGTGCGCCATAAAGCCACTGACATGATTTCATCATCCCAGAGGAGAACAGCCACAGTAGACAGCTGGCTACTGGGGGAGGCCTGCAACAAAGCCAACACTGAAACCAAATGAAGAATTCATGCCCATTGTCAGGGATCCAGACAGCTCAGTGGAAAGTGTGCAGCAACCCCATATGACTGATGTTGGTATTTCTGCTTCTAGGAGGCCACATATGTCCTAGGAGGAGCTTCCAGGTAAGCTTACCTATGTCAATTTGTAAATATTTATTGTATAGCTAAATACTGAAGGCAATACTTCAGTCATTTAATTAAAAAAAAAGAGTTTTGGGGTGGGTGAGCTAGTTTTAGATTGATACAGTTAACAACACATTCTGGTTCATTACATGTGGACCTGGGGTGGAGGTATCATCCAAGTTTCAGTGAAATGTATTGGTAACAGATATATAAAGGCCTAAATTTGGTTCCTCATCTGTTACTGTTATAGTGATGATGGTGTCCTTATATTTTGCTTCTTCTTTGAACTTCTTCCAGAACCATCCTCCATAGCAACTTTGGATTCATCTGCACATGGTAAGACAAAACATTTTTATTTCAGTACTGGTGAGCATTTAAAAGAAATATTAATTTATCTGTATGTGTGAGGAGAGTGTCAGGACTGTGTGTGTACTGCTGTACCTTGTGTGATAGTGGTACCAGTGTTATAGCATCTCTTGAAATGCAATAGTGTACGTATTAGTTTCTTTCCTGTATTTGTAGCTTATTATCACATGTGATCATGACAGTGGAAGTTTAGGACTTTTTAAACCCGATGTCAGAGTATTGGCAGATTCTGATTATAATGGTGAACAAACAAAGGCACAGCCAGGGAGTGTGTGTGTGTGTGTGCGTGTGTGTGTGTGTGTGTGTGTGTGTGTGTGTGTGTGTGTGTGTGTGTGTGTGTGTGTGTGTGTGTGTGTGTGTGTGTGTGTGTAAAGGTTGAATCAGATACAAAGGTTAACATTTAGCCATCCCCTGTATTTCCATCCAGTAGACCTATGCAGACTCACTCCATTGAGCCCTCAGATATTGGACAGGTGGAGGATGAGACACTTGTTCAGGCTATGTGGTTACTTGCAGCTTCAGTGCCTCTTGACTCTGACCATAGCCAAAGTGTGGGCCAGGTGCCATGTAGGAGGGTTGTTTGGGTTGCTCAGAGGAAGCCTGCTGTCCACCCTTCACCTGATCCAGGTGTATCTTTCCATGCCACTTAACATATGTTTAGGGCCATCATGGAGGAGAAGGAACATTCTAATAGGGCCTCCGAGCATATGCTTAGGGTTATCGATATGGCACAGGCTGACATGAGTGACTGCCTCCACCATGTTGTAGATTTAGTGGATCAGATGAAGGATATATTGGAACAGGTATTGTCTGTGATGGAACATCTGCTGGGAGGAGGATGGCATCCATATAGGCATAGGTTAGACACATCATATGATGTTAGTCAATGTGGCCATGCCTGATCATGCTTCTGTAGTGTCACTACTTCCATTGCTCCATTAGTGGTTGAGGTGTCCATGCCCAGACATGGCAGGCCATGGAGTCATGGTCCTAAGTGTACTCATGAAGAGAACTTATCCAGAAGACATCAGTCACCTTCAGGTAGCAGCAGTGCATCTGATTGTGGGCATGGATGTGCCAGTGCAAGTCCTGGCTCACATCTGTCCAACATACCAAGACAAAAGACTAGAACACTGCTTGGCTGTGTTCATGCAGACACTCGCACACCAGTTTCACCTGGAGGGCCCGTATGCACACACACACACACACACACACACACACACACACACACACACACACACACACACACACACACACACACACACATACATACTCCTAACAGTTAAATGGGTCAATCATGAGGCTTACAGCTCATTGTGTCTCAAAGGACATTTTATACTTAATCCAAATGTCTACCCGTTTCTCTTTCTTACTCACATGCACTCACTACATTTGTGTCAGCTTAGGCCTCCAACCCCTCCTCAAAACACCCTGTACAAATGATAATAACTGTGTCATATACTTATTTTCTATCTTTTGGATTTAGGAATACATAAGTCTTTTGTCTGATGCTAAGGTGCATAGTTGACTTAGTGCTTAGTATATCTGTGCTTGTGATGGCTGTTTTGTTAACTTTACTGCATTCATGCAAGTGTTTGTAACCTGTAGATGCCTCCCAAACTGTCACAGCAACAAAGCTGGTCCAAGCCGTAAATAAACGTGGGACAAAAGGCTGGAGAATACAGAGACTTTTTAAATATTAGGGAGACTTTTTAAATATCTATATCTTACAAATGTAGACAGTTGCTAGAATAACAGTTTCTGCATCACTATTTTCTAAAATTGGTCTGAGGGCTATGAAGTCTGAAACTGAAATGTTGTGTCATTAATTTCTAACTTATGTCTTTCAGGATTTGTTGGTTCAAATGTATGAGGCCAAACTGAGTATTCTCTATCAATTGGTACTTTTTCAGAGGTATGAATGTGTGGATGTTTGATGCCTGAGGCATATTACTTGATAGAGGACATATGTATTCACATAAGTTACTGCTGTTAGATGTTGAAGTCATTCCTTTGACACTCAACCACCTTTTACTTACTTATATTACCAAGTAACAGTATGCAAGGATATGCCATTCATTTGTAATATTATACATTTTTATATATTTCAGGTTCAGCACTTACCTTTTAAATCTGGCAGTTGATACAGTTTTAGTTCAGGGCTGACTCTGTCTGATGCTATGAGTAGACAGCCATTACATGGGTAGGTAAAGGTTGTGAGCATTGCCTGACATCAATGTTACTGTATGTACATGAGAAGGATGAAGGCTTTAGCCCCTTAGGTGGTGAGTGTGATATGCATTGCCTTTTATCCAATGCGAGTGCATATTGTGTATGCCTGTGTCTTCCTACACCCACAGCAGCTGCCGCTTCCCCTCTGACTCCTCACCCACATGTGGCCATGATGACCTTGCCATTGGTGGTGGAATGTGTGTGGTTCTGCTCCTTGTTTGTCCTACTCAATCTGTTTCTGCAGGCTGATGTTGTGAAGCATGGCATAGATGGTGAAGACTTCAGTACATGTACAGGGATTGTACTGCAGGGTCCCCCAAATATATCTAGGCACCCAAACCATGACGTCATCAGCCCAAACTCACACTCTATGATATTTCTTGTTTGAGCGTGTGCCTCATTATGGCATTATTCAGTTGTTGTGTGTGCATTTCTGATGGGTGTTATCAACCATTGTTCCAGTGCATAACCTGCATCCCCCAGTAAATGACCCTGTTGGGATATTACCCCTAGTGAACATACAGCTGGGAGTTGTTTCACATATATGAATCATGGTAACTGCCTGGATTCCCAGCACAAACATTCAAGATAATTCCCTTAGCATTACACATGACTTGGCAGTTAATGTAGTGGACGTCCTGTCTATTTATGTACACTCTTCCCTGATTTTCTGGGTGATGCTTTGATCTCTGTATGTGTACAGTCTATATCATCCAGTACTTCAGGGTAGTGTGCTGCAGGATAGAACTCCTGCATATTTCTGGCCCTATCCTCAGGTGTTTGGGGAAAATATATGTGCACCCTAGCATGTTGGAGCATAACATTCAGGAAATGTCAGAGTATCCTGGATGCTGATGTCTGTAACACCCCCAGCATGTCCCCTGTTGATCCCCTGTAGATAAAATAATAAGTGGTGCTGCACATACCTTTGTCTCCACCAGTATTGCTTCCCCTCGGTTTTCCCTTGGTCTGAGTTGAGAATGACAGAGGTTGCAGAGTTCCTGTAGTGTGTCCCTATTCACCCTGCAGCACTCCACAATTTCCACTTCATGCAGATTGTGAAATGTTAAATATGGTCTAAAAACCCTTCTCCTTATTGGTCTTGGTCTATTAGCAGCAGCAGCACAGACTTCAGCCTTTTGCACACACATATGAATTAAAGCAAAAGCAGCCCCTATTGTTCTTTCTGTGTAGACTCTTTTCCATGGCTGTATTCCAATAGGTATTCACAGGGATAACCAGCACTGAGTCTACACAGTTGCTTCATAGTTTGTTGAATAGCTCCTTCATTTTGGATTGGTTGATTAGTATACATTTAAGATGCTTATGCCGTAATTTGCATACCACAGTGTTTACCATGTTTGCGCAGCTCTACATGCCATATATAGCCACTTACTGAATCCAAAATGGTGTGCTATCAAGTGGGAATCTTGCCACAATGTGCAAAGTCTTAGGGGATTCTGGTTTATTGAATTTGCACCACAGTTTAAACAAGTTTGAACAAGGAAGTGTAACATACTTAATTGACTTCCTTTGAAGGCAGCAAAGCTGAGGTGCTAGAAGGTATTTTAAAGTATCATTGCAACTGCCAGAATCTACCAGAAGTGTTACTGATTTTATATATAAAGTTATACAAAGTTGCAAGACTTGCTAAAATTAAAACAAAATATGAAATTATAAAATGCAACCATTGCAATAAACAAGCACATCTTAATATATGTAACACTACATGGTCTATATTACTTCGCCAAAATATCTTTTCAGAGAATATGGATTCAGTGACCCTCATTCAGTGAAAATCACTTCCATAATTCGCTGACTATTCCCAGGGCAAAGAAATACTTGCTCTGCAGCACAACTGTGCCCTTTTCCTCACTATAGTATGATCTTGGATTGGGTATATATAGTTGGGGGGGGGGCAAAACCCCCCACTTGGGTCGGTTCGATTTAGCTAGATGTGGGTCCATTGTGCTGTGGGGTGTGTATTTCTTTGCCCTATGAGTATTCAGAGAATTGCAGAAGTGATTTTTGCTGAATGAGGGTCGATAATCTGTGTTCCCTGAAATGATATTTCAGCGCACTAATATAGACCTAGGGGTTGCCACAGCGGAAGCTCCATTCATGCATGTTGCCACACAGAATACGCTCTAACTGAGAGTCGAACAGGCAACGTCTAACTGTGAGGTGACAACGCTACCGCAGCACCACCACCGCAGTATAATGTGTATGTGTGTATATATATATATATATATATATATATATATATATATATATATATGTATATATATATATATATATATATATATATATATATATATATATATATATATAAAAACATAGAGATATATAGAGATATAGATATATAGAGATAGAGATATATATAGAGATTTTATATATATATATATATATATATATATATATATATATATATATATATATACCTGAAAAGACTGAAAGAGCAAAACACCGACAACGACGTGGCTGACACCACATCACCGACAACCTAAATCCTGACAACGTAATAAAATTATTAAAAATGAACATAAAATTCCCTTTCAACTGCTCCGCCCCCCACACTCCCCGTAACTTTAATATACCAACTCCGAGATCGCACTACAGTGCAGGAATGGAAATCTTTCCATTCCGCACTATAGTGAGATGCCAGTTCCACATTGTCAGCATTCTGAATGTCGATCATATGGTGCCGGCCATATAGTTGTTGGCATTCTGGCATGTCGGCAGTGTCATGTAGACCCAAATATATATATATATATATATATATATATATATATATATATATATATATATATATATATATATTAATATAGACACACACACACACACACACACACACACACACACACACACACTCACACACAAACACACTCACACACACACACACACACACACACACACACAGATATATATATATATATATATATATATATATATATATATATATCGATAGATATAGATATATATTTATAGACATGCAGCCATATATATATATATATATATATATATGTGCATTATATTTGCACTGTTATCTGCAGTTTGTTATGCCCATAGTAAGGTATGACTTTATGGTAGTAGTGTATGTCTATCTGCAGTTGTACTGTTGATTACAGAAAGAAGTACCTGTTTTATGAAGTGGCATGTTTCGTTCCACCTTACATTTTATGACTTGTTAATTCAGACAGTATGTCTGTACCAATAACTGAAGTAAGGACTACATATCTATTGAGATGTTTTTCTTTCCCCTTCTTCAAACAAGGTAAAACTTCTTCCATGGGTTATTCAGTTAGAAGGCCTCTATCATATGCTTGACTTCTAAGAAATCATGTAATACATTAAGGAGTGCTTGCTTATTACAATGTTTTTTTCCCTAGAAGTGTAGCTGGTAACTACTAGAAAAGTTTTACTGTCAAACAGATATTGCACTCGTGGTCAAAGCTGAGCACTCTAGTGCTCTATTGTGGTATAAACTGTACCGACTGCTTCCTTCAAATATAGCAATGTACTTTAAAGGGACAATCCCAGGGATTTTTTTGTTTTGATTCAGACTTTGTTTACATTTCATGTTTGCCTTTCTGAGCATGC